>NC_132783.1:115145890-115447609 GCF_048418805.1 Vulpes vulpes
GTGTATGAGTTGATGGTGAAATCAGAGGCACATGCTTGGAGCCTATCTCTCCTTATAGCCCTATGAGATCTGGAGGTTGCCACCCCTCCAATATCACTTTGTATAATGCTTCCCCCTCATTCAGCTTCCCCATTCCCCTGCTGTTCTACAAAGATACATGCAAGTTCCTTCTTCAGTGTTTGAACTTACTCTTCCTTTGTCTGTTTTGCTTTCCTCCTCAGATCTATGCATGGCTGTCTCCTCCTCTTGAGTCAGGCTTTGTGTCTTCAAAGAGCCCGCCTAACCCCCTCAATCAAATGCAGCTACATGTCTTTGCCACCCAGGGTATATCTATCCTATTATCTGGTTACTTCATTTATACTATTGGCTATGAGCTGCTCCTTAATTTTTTCAGCTATTTGTCAGCTGCTTCTCCTCAGAATGTAAACCCCAGGAATACAAAATAAGCCAGCTTTCCTGATAGCCCCAGCTTTGAGAAAAGTGTAAGCAGAGAGAGGACTCAATAAATGCTGTATCAATGATTCTTGCTCAAGAAGTTTGTTTTTGTTTTGTTTTTTTTTTATTTAATTAATTTTTATTGGTGTTCAATTTACCAACATACAGAAAAACACCCAGTGCTCATCCCGTCAAGTGTCCCCCTCAGTGCCCGTCACCCATTCCCCTCCAACACCCTCCCTCCTCTCCTTCCACCACCCCTAGTTCGTTTCCCCGAGTTAGGAGTCTTTATGTTCTGTCTCCCTTCCTGATATTTCCCAACATTTCTTCTCCCTTCCTTTATATTCCCTTTCACTATTATTCATATTCCCCAAATGAATGAGAACATACACTGTTTGTCCTTCTCTGATTGACTTATTTCACTCAGCATAATACCCTCCAGTTCCATCCACGTAGAAGCAAATGGTGGGTATTTGTCATTTCTAATGGCTGAGTCATATTCCATTGTATACATAAACCACATCTTCTTTATCCATTCATCTTTCGATGGACACCGAGGCTCCTTCCACAGTTTGGCTATTGTGGCCATTGCTGATAGAAACATCGGGGTGCAGGTGTCCCGACGTTTCATTGCATCTGAATCTTTGGGGTAAATCCCCAACAGTGCAATTGCTGGGTCGTAGGGCAGGTCTATTTTTAACTCTTTGAGGAACCTCCACACAGTTTTCCAGAGTGGCTGCACCAGTTCACATTCCCACCAACAGTGTAAGAGGGTTCCCTTTTCTCCGCATCCTCTCCAACATTTGTGGTTTCCTGCCTTGTTAATTTTCCCCATTCTCACTGGTGTGAGGTGGTATCTCATTGTGGTTTTGATTTGTATTTCCCTGATGGCAAGTGATGCAGAGCATTTTCTCATGTGCTTGTTGGCCATGTTTATGTCTTCCTCTGTGAGATTTCTCTTCATGTCTTTTGCCCATTTCATGATTGGATTGTTTGTTTCTTTGGTGTTGAGTTTAATAAGTTCTTTATAGATTTTAGAAACTAGCCCTTTATCTGATATGTCATTTGCAAATATCCTCTCCCATTCTGTAGGTTGTCTTTTAGTTTTGTTGACTGTATCCTTTGCTGTGCAAAAGCTTCTTATCTTGATGAAGTCCCAATAGTTCATTTTTGCTTTTGTTTCTTTTGCCTTTGTGGATGTATCTTGCAAGAAATTACTGTGGCCAAGTTCAAAAAGGGTATTGCCTGTGTTCTCCTCTAGGATTTTGATGGAATCTTGTCTCACATTTAGATCTCTCATCCATTTTGAGTTTATCTTTGTGTATGGTGAAAGAGAGTGGTCCAGTTTCATTCTTCTGCATGTGGATGTCCAATTTTCCCAGCACCATTTATCGAAGAGACTGTCTTTCTTCCAGTGGATAGTCTTTCCTCCTTTGTCGAATATTAGTTGACCATAAAGTTCAGGGTCCACTTCTGGGTTCTCTATTCTGTTCCATTGATCTATGTGTCTGTTTTTGTGCCAGTACCACACTGTCTTGATGACCACAGCTTTGTAGTACAACCTGAAATCTGGCATTGTTATGCCCCCAGCTATGGTTTTCTTTTTTAGTATTCCCCTGGCTATTCGGGGTCTTTTCTGATTCCACACAAATCTTAAAATAATTTGTTCTAACTCTCTGAAGAAAGTCCATGTTATTTTGATAGGGATTGCATTAAACGTATAAATTGCCCTGGGTAACATTGACATTTTTACAATATTAATTCTGCCAATCCATGAGCATGGAATATTTTTCCATCTCTTTGTGTCTTCCTCAATTTCTTTCAGAAGTGTTCTATAGTTTTTAGGGTATAGATCTTTTACCTCTTTGGTTAGGTTTATTCCTAGGTATCTTATGCTTTTGGGTGCAATTGTAAATGGGATTGACTCCTTAATTTCTCTTTCTTCAGTCTCATTGTTAGTGTATAGAAATGCCATTGATTTCTGGGCATTGATTTTGTATCCTGCCACGCTACCAAATTGCTGTATGAGTTCTAGCAGTCTTGGGGTGGAGGCTTTTGGGTTTTCTATGTAGAGTATCATGTCATCGGCGAAGAGGGAGAGTTTGACTTCTTCTTTGCCAATTTGAATGCCTTTAATGTCTTTTTGTTGTCTGATTGCTGAGGCGAGGACTTCCAGAACTATGTTGAACAGCAGTGGTGAGAGTGGACATCCCTGTCTTGTTCCTGATCTTAGGGGAAAGGCTCCCAGTGCTTCCCCATTGAGAATGATATTTGCTGTGGGCTTTTCGTAGATGGCTTTTAAGATGTCGAGGAATGTTCCCTCTATCCCAACACTCTGAAGGGTTTTGATCAGGAATGGATGCTGTATTTTGTCAAATGCTTTCTCTGCATCTAATGAGAGTATCATATGGTTCTTGGTTTTTCTCTTGCTGATATGATGAATCACATTGATGGTTTTACGAGTGTTGAACCAGCCTTGTGTCCCAGGGATAAATCCTACTTGGTCATGGTGAATAATTTTCTTAATGTGTTGTTGGATCCTATTGGCTAGTATCTTGTTGAGAATTTTTGCATCCATGTTCATCAGGGATATTGGTCTGTAATTCTCCTTTTTGGTGGGGTCTTTGTCTGGTTTCGGAATTAAGGTGATGCTGGCCTCGTAGAACAAATTTGGAAGTACTCCATCTCTTTCTATCTTTCCAAACAGCTTTAGTAGAATAGGTATGATTTCTTCTTTAAACGTTTGATAGAATTCCCCTGGGAAGCCATCTGGCCCTGGACTCTTGTGTCTTGGGAGGTTTTTGATGACTGCTTCAATTTCCTCCCTGGTTATTGGCCTGTTCAGGTTTTCTATTTCTTCCTGCTCCAGTTTTGGTAGTTTGTGGCTTTCCAGGAATGCGTCCATTTCTTCTAGATTTCCTAACTTATTGGTGTACAGCTGTTCATAATATGTTTTTAAAATCGTTTGTATTTCCTTGGTGTTGGTAGTGATCTCTCCTTTCTCATTCATGATTTTATTAATTTGAGTCTTCTCTCTCTTCTTTTTAATAAGGTTGGCTAATGGTTTATCTATCTTATTAACTCTTTCAAAGAACCAACTCCTGGTTCTGTTGATCTGTTCCACAGTTCTTTTGGTCTCGATATCATTGAGTTCTGCTCGAATTTTAATTAACTGTCTTCTTCTGCTGGGGGTGGGGTCTATTTGTTGCTTTTTCTCTAGTTCCTTTATGTGTAAGGTGAGCTTTTGAATTTGAGATCTTTCCAGTTTTTGAATGGATGCTTGTATTGCGATGTATTTCCCCCTCAGGACTGCTTTTGCTGCATCCCAAAGATTTTGAACGGTTGTATCTTCATTCTCATTAGTTTCCATGAATCTTTTTAATTCTTCCTTAATTTCCTGGTTGACCTTTTCATCTTTTAGCAGGATGGTCCTTAGCCTCCACGTGTTTGTGGTCCTTCCATACTTCTTGTTGTGATTAAGTTCTAATTTCAAGGCATTATGGTCTGAGAATATACAGGGGACTATCCCGATCTTTTGGTATCGGTTCAGACCCGATTTGTGACCCAGTATGTGGTCTATTCTGGAGAAAGTTCCATGTGCACTTGAGAAGAATGTGTATTCAGTTGAGTTTGGATGTAAAGTTCTGTAGATATCTGTGAAATCCATCTGGTCCAGTGTATCATTTAAAGCTCTCGTTTCTTTGGATATGTTGTGCTTAGAAGACCTATCCAGGGTAGAAAGAGCTAGATTGAAGTCACCAAGTATAAGTGTATTATTATCAAGGTATTTCTTCAGTTTGGTTATTAATTGGTTTAAATATTTGGCAGCTCCCACATTCGGGGCATATATATTGAGGATTGTTAAGTCCTCTTGTTGGATAGATCCTTTGAGTATGAGATAGTGTCCCTCTTCATCTCTCACTATAGTCTTTGGGGTAAATTTTAATTTATCTGATATAAGGATGGCAACCCCTGCTTTCTTTTGAGGACCATTTGAATGGTAAATGGTTCTCCAACCTTTTATTTTCAGGTTGTAGGTGTCCTTCTGTCTAAAATGAGTCTCTTGTAGACAGCAAATAGATGGGTCCTGCTTTTTTATCCAGTCTGAAACCCTGCGCCTTTTGATGGGGTCATTAAGCCCGTTCACGTTCAGAGTTACTATTGATAGATATGAGTTTAGTGTCATCATATCTATTCAGTCCTTGTTTTTGTGGATTGTTCCACTGAACTTCTTCTTAAAGGGGAATTTTAAGAGTCCCCCTTAAAATTTCTTGCAGAGCTGGTTTGGAGGTTACATATTCTTTCAGTTCCTGCCTGTCTTGGAAGCTCTTTATCTCTCCTTCCATTTTGAATGAAAGCCTTGCTGGGTAAAGTATTCTTGGTTGCATGTTCTTTTCATTTAGGACCCTGAATATATCCTGCCAGCCCTTTCTGGCCTGTCAGGTCTCTGTGGAGAGGTCTGCTGTTACCCTAATATTCCTCCCCATAAAAGTCAGGGACTTTTTTTCTCTTGCTGCTTTAAGGATCTTCTCCTTATCTTTGGAATTTGCAAGCTTCACTATTAAATGTCGAGGTGTTGAACGGTTTTTGTTGATTTTAGGGGGGGATCTCTCTATTTCCTGGATCTGAATGCCTGTTTCCCTTCCCAGATTCGGAAGGTTTTCAGCTAGGATTTGTTCAAATACATATTCTGGCCCTCTGTCCGTTTCGGCGCCCTCAGGAACCCCAATTAAACGTAGGTTTTTCTTCCTCAGGCTGTCATTTATTTCCCTTAATCTATCCTCATGGTCTTTTAATTGCTTGTCTCTTTTTTCCTCAGTTTCCCTCTTTGCCATCAACTTGTCTTCTATGTCACTCACTCGTTCTTCCACCTCGTTAACCCTCGTCGTTAGGACTTCTAGCTTGGATTGCATCTCATTTAATTGATTTTTAATTTCTGTCTGATTGGATCTAAATTCTGCAGTCATGAAGTCTCTTGAGTCCTTTATGGTTTTTTCTAGAGCCACCAGTAGCTGTAAAATAGTGCTTCTGAATTGGCTTTCTGACATTGAATTGTAATCCATATTTTGCAACTCTGTGGGAGAGAGGGCTGTTTCTGATTCTTTTTTTTTGAGGTGAGGTTTTCCTTCTAGTCATTTTGCTCAGTGCAGAGTGGCCAAAAACAAGTTGTATTGGGAAAAGGAGAAAAAGAGAGAGAAGGAAAGAAAAGAGAAAAAGAAAAAAGAGAAAGAAGAAAAAAAGGGGAAAAAGAGAAGAAAAAGAAAGAAAAAGAAAGAAAGGAGAAAAAAGAAAAAAAAGGGGGTGGGGTGGGGTAAGCAATCAGAAATCAAGAAGAAAGAAAGAAAAAAAAACACAAAACAAAACAAACAAACAAACAAAAAAACGCAAAAAAAACCAAAACCAAAAACAAAAAAAAAACAAAAACAAAAACCACGGGGAGTATCTTCGGATTCTGTATACTTTAAGTCCCTTGACTTCCCTTGGAACTGGTCCGTCTCGCTGGTCTTCTGGGGGAGGGGCCTGCTGTGCTGATTCTCAGGTGTTAGCACTTGGGGGAGCTGCTCTGCCCCTGCCTGGTGCAGGGCTCAGTGGGGGTTGTTCACCCCGTGAGGCCCCGGGAGGAAGCCACAGTGGCGGGGGCAGCTCTGGGACCCTGGAGTCAGCCCCCGCAGTAGCTCCGGGGCTCTCCGTCTGCAGGGCCTGGGGGCTCCCGGGCGGGGCCGCTGATCTGCTCAGTTCCAGGCAGGAGCGTCCTCGCTGTCCTGGGCCCTCCCTGCCTCTGCCTGTCCGGGGGAGGCCGGATCCTGGGCTGTGTCCCGGGCCCTGTGCTCCGGGGCCTGCGCTGTTGGATTCGGGCTCCCGGCGGTGCAGCCCCCTCCGCGGAGCCGCCGCCCGAGCCCCTCCGAGCTCAAGAAGTTTGTGATATAGTAATTTTGATGATTACAGGGCATGCACACTTGACTTTAGATAATATTGCATAGCTCTGAGTGATCAAGGGTTACCTAATCTCCATGTCCTAAGGCAGAAATCTTCATGTACAGTTAACTAATAATAATAACAAAAAAGTATTAAAACCAACAATAAGTTCCATTTATTGGGCAATTTCTTTGTGGTAGACTCTAGTAGGTATATCATATTCCATATCTATATCTACTTTAAAATAATCTCTTTTAAGGAAGACTTAGGGTCTCAATTTTCTTGTTAGAGTTGGGCTAAGCTTGTGAAATTGGATTTTGAACTAAGTTTGGTCTAACTTTTAACTCTAGGAATTTACCATTTTTTGTAAATAGAGCGTTTTTGGAGAGGAGACTTGAGCCTTGCCAAGATGAAAGATTTAGGTAAAGGATACATAGCTAGATTGGAGTGGTGTAAAGGGAAGCATGTTCCACCTGGAATTTCTAAAAGGTTAGAGGCAACAATGCATGTGGGACGGGGTTGGTGGGGGAGAAAAGCAACAAAGTGTTCTCCGTGAGGGCTAATTCCCATGTGTGTGTCTTCTGGTTCTGGAACTGGGAGAGCCTAGGGCTAGGTATAGCTGGGGTGAGAAGTGGTGGGGATGTGATCAACTGGATATGAACCAGATGACTTAAGATCCTTGAACTCTAAGGAGTTTAAATTGAGTATAAAATATATATGTTCATAGATTTTAAAGTATGTTAGCCTACCTTATGTACATCTGTGGACTGTTGAGCAATTTGCAGAGAAATTTCATAAACCTCCATTTTCCTTTTCATATCCAGGTATTATGCCCATTAATTTAAAAAAAAGACAGCTGAGGCTCAGAAAATTGTTGCCTGGCTAAGGCTACCTGCAATGCTGGTTCTAGAATCTAATATCTAGACTCTTCATGTTATTTTATTTTCTTTAGGTGAATAGTTCTTGTGTGAAAAAGTTCTTGATAGTGGTCTAAAATATTACCATGTAACTTTCTTTTTATATTTAAAAATTGCAGAGAAAAATCATGAATTTTTTCTATGAAGCAGATGTAGTTATCATTATTGATTCCTCAAACATACATAAATTTTATAAGGAAAAAAAACAAAACCATTTTGCTATCAATCATTTGTATTTTATGAAATTTAGTCCTTTCAGTAGTTTTAAAGAAAAAAAATTCTAATTTTATTGCATTTTCTATACTTAGTCATCATGAAATTTCCCCCATTTTGTTCATAAGTTATTCTTCCCAAATTTAGGATGATATTGACAAGTCCTATAACCTCTAAGCCACCACTCATATTTATTCATTCTTTCTCTCACTTCCATCTCTCCTATTAATGGTATTAATAATCTTTTCCAGTCTATCTTTAGAATTTGTTGGCTCCTAAGACATAATGAATGTGAAAATACCATGTAAACTAGAAAGCAACAAGTAATTCTAAATAATAATTGTTCTTTTATCACTAAATTATAGCATATTATTTATGTCTGTTCCTAGAACTATTCTCTCATGCATCTGGTTTCAGATCTTTTGCTGTCCTTTGGTCATGACTGAATTTGTTGGTAACTCTCTTAATCTCCAGTTTTAGAAATCTGTTTTTATTGCTCCATTGTATAAAGAAGAAGAAGGAGAGGCAGAGCTGTCCATCCCATTGGGTTCTGAGTGGCTGTATCACTGTGTTTAATTAGTTTGGAAAGGCATGAGGCAATATGGGCAGTTTTGTGTTTAATTTGCTTAATCTATTTTTTAAAGATTTTATTTATTCATGAGAGACAGAGAGAGAGAGAGGCAGAGACATAGGCAGAGGGAGAAGCAGGCTCCATGCAGGGAGCCTGATGTGGGCCTCAATCCCGGGTCTCCAGGATGATGCCCTGGGCCAAAGGCAGGTGCTCAAACGCTGAGCCACCCAGGCATCCCTTTGCTTAATCTATTTAATTTAAAAATAAACCTTGAAGCCAATTTAAAAGCCAGGAGTATGAGTATAAATATCTGTAGTTCTGGCTTTTCTTAAAAAGTTGGATCATCTGACCATACTGTATCCTGATTCCACATTATTAGCTGAGGCATACCCCTTCAGATGGGATGGGAGTTATTCAGTCTTCTAGGTTCTCCATCACTTCCAGTTGTCTCCCTGAAATCCAGAATTGTTGTCCATTCTCATTTATCATTGACTCTGACCTGCTGTCTTTCCTACTGTGAAGAAATGTGTTTCTCTCAGAAGTGTGAAAATAGAAGATAAATGAAGAAGGCTTCCATATCTCCAAAAAGTGAGACTGAATACTTGTTTGGAGTATACAGGAAGAAAAGTTTCCCTTCTACCTTTTTGGATCTTTGGTTCGTCCAATAATTACATAGACATAAAACAATGAACAAGATAAAAACATTGATATTTGTGCACATAGCAACCCCATAAAAACAGAAGACTCGAGGGCAAGTTGGGCAGTTGAGTCTTCTACACTATCCTGAGCTGCAGAATGAGATAGGAGCTGCACTTCAGAGGGGAGAAGGGAAATTCACAGGACAATAAGAAGAGCAGATGATTGGTAGTTAGATGCTTGCCCAGCCACACAAATCAGTCATTTAGATAAAAGTTGTCTTGGTAATAGCTCTGTCTCTGATCCAGCCCCTCCTCCCCATCTAAATTATTCTAGGTAGTAAAGGAAGACGTAATTTTTTTTCCTGTGTCTGCTGGGTCTCAGTTACCTACATCTCAAAATAATCTGCGTGCTGAAATGGCATCCTTGGGGGTCAAATATTCTGCTCCCCTTCAGTCAAAATGAAGAATGTTTCTCTGTGTTTAAAATTCTGCCTAACTCTCTCTACCATGTTTTCCTTACACCTGGGCTGCTGTCATTCATTTACTTTGGTTGCCTGCCTCCTAGAGCTTGAATTTACATCCCCATCCATTTCCTGTAATGTTTCAGCTTTGATTACCCTCTCTCTGGGGATGAAGGGGTATCTAGTCTGCTATATTTATTCTCCCACCCCCAGAATGTTACTCTTTTAACCGTGTCATGCCTCATTGCCTCCGTATTTCCTTCCTGGGGGGAGTGTCTGGATCGCAAGCTCTAGGGCACTTATTCCACATCATTGCACCCCTACCTCTGCCAAGTAGGATGCAGGGTCCTGTCATCTCTGAAGACTGATTGAGGAACTTTGCTCTTCCCTTTCTCCTTCTCTGATGGCCTCAGGGTTTCTTCTGTGGCCAGGGTACCTCTTCTTCCTGGACTCCAGGTCTGTGGATGTCTGCTTTTGACTTCCAGTTCTCCATGCTTTCTGTTTTTATATTTTGTGGGAGTTAAGTAGTGGTGGTTGAAGTATATAATAACAAAATGTTCCTTATAGAGAGCTTTTATAATTTAAAATACTTCAAGATAATTCAAAATAATAGATACACATTCCAACAATGATTTTGCTGGCATTGAGGAATTGAATGGTATATATGTTGTTTCTCCTTCACTTGACTTTAATTTTATTATCTAACTTAACTGTGCAATACATAATATTTTTGTAATCCAAAAAGAAGACTGATTGAAAAGATTAAAAGCACTCTGCATGAGCTCATTTGAACTTTATTTAAAAATATTTGAGTTTAGCACATAATTGAAAGATGAAGCCAAAGATAAGGCATTTTGATACCTTTCTTCCCTGACCTGTGACTTGTGTCAAACCCTGATCCACTGGCCAGAATCCTAGCATCTTTAGTTGGGCAGTTTGTTTTTTGTTTTGTTTTGCTTGTTTTTATTTTTCTCTTTAGATCCAGAAGGCTGCTCTAGTGCTCTAGTGCTGAAGCAGTAAGATGTGAATTCTTGTTTGCTTTCTGTATTCCCTGGAGATAGAATGGTATAGTTCAGCCGCCAGGCAGACAATGCAAGTGAAGAAGGTAGAGTGTATGATAAGGAGGGTTTCAGACACCATTGTGATCTGGTCAATGTGGGCTCTGTCTCTAGACCATGGTCAGCCTATCTGTACTCTGTCATTACCAGTTGGAATACAGTTATCCTAACCTCATGTGACTTTGAGAGTGAAGTTGAACTTTAAGTTTAGAAATGACAGTGATTATTGTGTGCTGTGTATACAAGTAGCAGTACCTGTGACCTCAAGTGTGGTGTGGAAAGCAACTGCTTACTGCTGTCCATGTGACTCTGTTTTGTTTTAAAGATTTTATTTATTTATTTATTTATTTATGAGTGAAAGTGTGCTCAAGCAGGGAGAGGGGGAGTCTGAAGCAGACTCCATGCTGAGTTCAGAGCCTGACATGGGGTTTTAATCCTAGGACCCCAAGATCACAACCCAAACGGAAACAAATTGTCAGACACTTAACTGACCCAGGCACCCCTGGCCATGGTATTTTGTAAGTCATTTAACTTCTCTAGGACTCCTTTCCCATGAGTTGAAAGAGGAGAAATTAACATGCCTAGTGAAATTAACATGGGGGGGGGGGATAATATGTTTAAATAAAAAAATTATTGAATACTTCCTTTTGGGGGGTTAAATGACAAAGATCAAGAAACAAAGTCAGAGCTCTTAATTGCAAAAGGCAGAAACCAACCCTCTCATTAAACAGAAAAGGAATTTGGAAGATCCAAATCTGTAGGAAGATAGAAGAAGCAGGCTCAGAAGCTGTGCAGCCAGGAACATCATCTAAAATCAGGCAGCCTGATTGGCTAAGATGTTATTGTTACTGGGCACAAGGTGCCTCAGTTTGTACTGCAATTGAAAGCAGCAACCTTGCACAGTGCCATCATAAACACAGTGACCAACCATCATATTCCAGCCACAGCAGAAAAGTCCCTGCTCCTCCCATCACTAATGTAGATAGTTCAGCATCTGGTGCTGATAGGTCTGGGTGGCAGATTCTGAACCTTGTGCTTATACCTACACCTTAACTATGGAAGTAGCTGGGAAAGAGACAACCTCAGGTTGGGTTTTGTGAGATACAGGATTACATAGTAGAAAAAAAGTTTACTGAGTGCCCAAATGAGAGAAAAATGTCCCCTAGATTTTCTATCCTTTAAGGATTTACAGTCTAATTGGAAGTAGATGATCATGTTTTAAATATGCTACATAATTGTAAGCCATAACCATTTTTGCCCACAGATTTATAACCAGCTCATTTTTCTGTTTGCCTAGAAAGGTCACCAGGTGGTAGGGTTATCACTAGATTTTCTCTTTGGACACCCATCCTTTTGTGGCATCTCTGACTTCAGAAACTTGTATTTTCCTGTTACCTCTGGTCTTTCCTCATCTGGAAGTACAGAGCAGATTAGGGTGCTGTGATCATCTCTAAGAAGAGGAAACTAAAAATACCCTGGGGAGAGGACAGGCTCCTCCCTGGCTGTACTGGGCCAGCTGGTCTGTAATCCATCTTCGCTTTCTCTTCTCATTTCCATACCTGTGCCCCTCAGCCTTGGGAGTGATGACATTGCTTTGTAAGTTAGGAAACTAATGAAAAGGCTCTCAGACAACTCTGGCTTACATATCTTACTCTTAGATTCTGTGCCTCCATAAAGAGATGGGATGGAGCTCTAGATTCTCCTGAAGCTTTCCCCCTACCCATTTCAGAAATCCCAGCACAACTGCTCAACAATCCTCATGAGACCATAAACTCCTGAAGGTAGGGACCAGATCTTTCATTATTTTCACTTTGTCCCCAGTGACTAGAATGGTGCACAGCTCATGGCTGGCATTCAAATATCTGTGGAATGAATGGGAATGTATTAGTTTTTCTTTAATTATATGAAAATTAAAGGATACCTTCCCTTATCCCCCCACCTCCCCACCCCCTCTGCCAAAAAGAGGAAGCCAAAAAGGGTCTTCAAGTAGGTCACGAAACTGTCAATGAAATCTGAAGATGACTTCAGGCACAGGTATGTCCAGGAACTCTCTACTCTTCTTATTCTGAGTTGGACATGCTTTTTCATCAACCTTCCTAATAACTCCAAGAGAAGGTTTTATCCCCATAGCCTCAAAGAAAAAATGACCCAGGACTAAACCTAACTGGACAGCAGGGTTGCAGTATGATCTAAGCAGAGAGGCTGTAGGGCTGAGCTATTGATTGGTTTGGTTTATGCCACAGATTCACTCTTGGGATCCAGGTAAGCCCAATCAAGTTCAATAGGTTGGGAATGGAGAAATTGTGGCTCCCTAAAATTGAGGTGTTAGTACCAGTAGATAGAATAGATGCTAGACCTCGTGTGTTGAATGATAACCTCCCAAAAGATTTATCTACCTAAACTTTTGAATGTGACTATGTTTAGAAAAAGGATCTCTGAAGACCTAATCTCAAAATGAGTTTGTCTTGGATTAGAGTAGGCCCTAAATCCAATATTTGATTCCCTTAGAGAAGTAGAGAAGACCTACACAGAAGCAATATGAAGACAGAGATCTAGATTGGAGCGATGCCTACACAAGCCAAGGATGGCCAGAGTTAGCTAGAAGCTGGGAGAAACATAGAACAAATTCCCCCCTCAGAGCCTCCAGAAAAAACCAAACCTGCTGATATCTTGATTTTTTTTAAGACTTCTAGCCTCTAGAACTATGAAAGAATAAAATTCTTTGTTTAAACCACCATGTTTTAAACCACCAGTTTGTGACATGTGTTATAGCAGCCCTAGGAAACTCAAATGTTGGTAAGAACAACTGGGGTGTCCTCTGGACACCACGTATTGGTTGTTCTGGTGTGGAATATTGCCCTCTAAGTTAGAAACTGTCAAGATATCAGGCTGGGATTTTTGCTTACTTTAGTCTGCACACCTCACTCTCAGGGCCAACCCCATTAATCCAGCCGTGCTGGCTACCGTTTTGGATATACCTCCTAACAGACAGTATTGAATTCAAGCTACCCATTAATCCATGGAAAAAGGAGAACAGGAAAGCCCACAAGCCTGTGATGTCTGTGTGACAGGAGGCACACAGCCAGTGGCCAACAGAACAAGGTCATTCTGTGCTCTGCACATCATGACGTTTCTCCCCCACCCACTTGTAGCTCCTAAGATAGAGCAACTTCAAGTCTGAATGACCTACATGGCAGGTTCTGCTATGTCTTTAAAGAGATGCTATGACTCTGTAACATAGCCTCTCCTCGTCCTATGATAATGAGGGGGATGGGAAGGGAGAGCACCCAGTTAAGCTAGTAGCTGTGGTGCTACCCATGGTGTGAGTGCTTGGGTGTGGGCAGGGGAACTTTTTTTCCCTATTCCTGAAGATAGGAAATAGCTAATCTCTATGCTGATCCTTACAAGTGTGTTATTTTTCCAGCTCATTAGCTGCGTTTGTTTTCCCTTTTTTTCTGGGCCACAAGCAGCCCTGATAGAAGTGAGGATTGCTGGCACAGTTTGTCAGAGGCTGGCAGCCAACGTGCAGACTAAAGCCCCAGTGAAACTGAAGCCCAAGTGTGGAATGTGTGGCTGTCTGGACTAGGAAAATGGCATTAATGTAGTGTTGGTTCTAGATTTGTGTTTTTTTGGGGGGAAAGGGGGTCATGGGGAGAATATACTAAAAGATGGATTTTTAAAGAGATTTATTTATTTTAGAGAAAGTGAGTGTATGTGAGTTTATGTGGGGGGGGGCAGAGGGAGAGAGAATCTTAAGCAGATTCCATGCTTAGCAGCAGCTCACTGTGAAACTCCTAAAAGATGGATTTTTAAAAATAATGTATTAGTCTGAGTCTATCCTCAGAACAACAAACATGACTTCTCATGAGTCATTAAATATGTATAATTAGTTTTAGGTCCCCTGTAACGAAGGAAGGAAGAAAAAATGAAGAGTAGCTGTTTGTTTTTGGTTAAAGTAGAAATGACCACAAATCAACTAACTTGCTTTTGAATTAAGTTAAAATCTCTACACCATGTGCATGTGATGTGCATATGCAGTGAACGTGTTCATCAAGAAGTGCATTATTAGGGGGAAAAACAGAACATCATTGATTTGTCCAGTGTCATCAGATACAATGAGTCAAAAGCTCAAGCAAAAACACATAAGTCTGCTAAGCAAAAGACATTTTAGTTGTAAAACAAAGTCAATCTAATGCTTAACTTTAGATTTTGAAATATAACTACCTTACATGGATGTGGAGTGTGAGCGTTGAGCAGAAGTCCTGTTCCACAGACCAAAACAATAGTCTTACCAGTGTGGTGCTTAGCTCTATTGCCCCAGACTGCAGCTGCTGGTGGCTCTCAGAATGCTAAAGTCCTTACAAAGTCCTCTTTTGTGGATATCCACCCCTTTTCCTTCTGACTATCCTCCACTTGATTTTCTCTTCTCTCATTTTACTTTCTGCAAAAGTGGCTTCCTTTTATTTATTTTTTAAAATTGAGTTGCTTTTATTGAGTAAAAGCCACAGACTACTTTATGGGACTTGCAAAAGAAAACATGGTCCCATGTAACAGCAAGTCTGAATTAGTTGTGTGTTTCGTTTTGTTTGCAGCAGGGAGGAGGTCTTTCCTGTTCTATCTTAAAAACAGATTTCTTTCTTTTAAATACTGAAATACCTTGAACTGGCTACTTAACAAGCACTTCTGCATCAAACTCTAGGTGACTTTGACGTACTGAAAACAAAGTCCCTTCTAAAGGCAGCTCCCTTTTGATCATAAGGTGCTAAACACCTTGTGACTCATTGGTGGAACAGATGCCTAGATAAGTGTCCCTGAAGACAAAGTCCCTTCTAAGGGCAGCTCCTTTTTGATCATAGGTGTTAAACACCTTGTGACTCATTGGTGGAACAGATGCCTAAATAAGTGTCTCTGAAGACATGAGATAGCAAGTGGCTGTGTGACCTCAGGTCACTGAGCCTCTCTGTGCTCCTTTCATTTTCTGGAAGAGTGCTATGCAGATGATTGCCCAGGAAAGTTAGACCTCAGAATTTCTATAGTCCTATGGCTTGAGTTACAACAATGATTATTACTGATTTAAAATAACAGCTTCAATTTATTGAACACTAGATATGTTTCAGTGATTTTGCTAAGCACCTAGCAGTTCCTGTTCCTTTTAATTACCACACCAACCTAGTAACCAAGAAGGTAGAGTTATAATCCCCATTATATACGTGAGAAGACTGAGGTTTAGGGGAGTTAATAAACAGGTCCTTACTTGAGTCCATGTTCTTCACAGCTGCACTATATTGCAAATTCCATTCTAGCCTATGCTCAACTTATCAAATGGGGTTTGAATTAATGAGATTTTACTGAACTAGGGAACATTTCTCTCTTAATGTCTTCCCATCCATCCTGCTAATTGGTCTTATAATTTTAGGCTCCAAGGCTTTCATCCTGGTCGGCTCGGAAGGATGAGGGATGGCGATAAGGGCACATACCTGAAATGCTTATTTTGACCTTTCCCATCAGGATCTTTACTCATAGTTAAATTCGTCTATATTAGACAGGAAGGAACGTCAACCCTATTAGACTCTGTGACTCACAGGATCATTCTCTTGTTCCAAACTCGAACATGCCTGGATTCAGTTCCTCCAATACATTTATTAATGACCAAACAAACTAGCCTCCTATTTTTGTCTCCTGTTCAGGACTCCTAGGCAGCTGCACTTCTGGGCATCTACTTATTGTGCTTTTCTTTCTGGTGAAATAAAAGGGAGGATGCATTATCGGTGCAGGTGATCCATTACTCACTTTTTCAGGGGAGGCTGCCCTATTGAGCAGTCAGCAGAGGCACTCAGCCTTCTCTTCTCAGTTGCTACTGGCTTGCTTGCTTTCACTTGCTCAGCACCTCTCTCTCCTTCTGGGGCTCCCTCCCACTCATGTTTTAAGTGCTGACATCCTCTGCTAACATCCTAGAGGGAAAGGCTTTTAATTTTTTTTTTAAATTCCTGTGGCCTCTAGAGAACTGTGCTGCCTTTGGAGGGGTGTGCAGGACCTTTTGCCAGGTCTCTGAAGGACAATCCGTGGACTCCTGGAGGCTTAATGCAAAAGAGTAGGTGTTGCCTTTCAGGTTTCTTTACCACACAGGGTTCCTTGGGGTATTTTTTTTTAAAGCTCCTGTGATGTGTTTTTTTGGATTTCTTTTAAAACAAAGAGGAGAGAAGAAAGAGCCCCCAGTGAGGCCTGGAGGATGGATTAAGCAGGACATAGGAATTGCCTTTAATGCAAATCAGGCTCTCTCCCCCATGGTATTTTCCTTTACCCTTTTGTGGAACCTCAGTGGTGGGGGCGGATGGGGGTGGGGGGTGGGAATGGAGTAGGTGGGAAGCTGGCCATGACCCTTTGTCACCAACCTCTTATGATGGGTTCATTTTAGCATTACCAGGTTCATCCCAAAAGCACTTGGAGATCTATAGCATGGAGGTCAACACTGAAAAAGAGGACACTGACTGAGTGTTCTATAAATGTCTGACACTGTGTCCTAGTACAATGTCTGCATCATTTCCTTCAATCCTAACCTATAACTTGAACAGGTGGTAGCAGTCTTATGCTCATGATACATAGGGCAGAAAGAAACTTAGAGAAATGAATTTCCTGAGGTAACATTGGGTGGAGACAGTAACCAAATACAGGACCCTGTAGTTTCACCCTACCATACCTGCACTGTTTTGAAGCCAACTGATACGTTCCTTGGACCTCTCATAGAAAATCATTACGCTTCTAGTTAGGAGACATTAGTTGAAGCATTATCTCCTCCGCCAACAGGAGTAAGCATTTTGGTGCAGTTCAAGGAGATTGATTTATTGTGCACTTTGAGCAATTTGGAAATACCTAGTGAAGATGAAAATGCACGTACCCTGCAGCTTATCTATTGGACCCCTTATCTATTGGACCCCTCAGTGTATATCCTAGAAAAGCTGTGCACAAGGAGACCTGTCTGATAATGTCCATTGTCTCGTTGTTGCCATGGTAAAAACTGACAACAACTTAATGCATTCACCAATCAATGAATATTTTGCAAATTGTGCTAACTTCATGCAAGGTGGTTCTATGTGACATTTATAATAAATGAACGAGGTCCACGTGGGTCAGCATGGATAAAACTCAAATCAGTTGCTTTGAAATAGCAAATGGTAAAATGAAGTGACCATATGGAAATTTCAAAAATACACACAAAATATACTGAAAAAAATATTATACTGAATATATATTCCTTAGGGCTATGTGCATATGCAGTAAATATGAGAATATGGGAGGCAATGCTATGCACCTATTTCAGGATAGTGGTTTTCTGTTGGGAGGGAGAGAATGGGACTGGAAATAGTGGAGGGGGGAAGGAAGTGAAATTTTTTTAAAGTTTTATTTGTTTTAGAGAGGGAGCACACATGTGCACATGTGAGTGGGAGAAGGGCAGGGGGCGCATCTTTGAGCAGACTCCACACTTAGCTTGGAGTTTGATCCCATGACCCATGAGATCATGACCTGAGCTGAAACCAGGAGTCAGACTCTCAGCTGATTGAGTCATCCAGGCACTTTGGGAGGGCAGTGAATTTATAACACTTCTTTCCCCACAAGTAGAATTCCAAAAGATGGCAAACTGTCTGGTTGTTGAATTCCAAGAGATAGGCATATGTTATCCCTCATTAGTCTCTGATTGTCTGTACTTTCCTATGTGTTAATTTAGTTTGTAACTAACTTTTTTTTTCTTTTTTTTTCTAATAAGTGAGAGGTGAGGAAGAACATCCTCTGGGTGTTTCTGAGGTCGTTTTTGTTTGCAGTCTGCCCTGGTACTTTCCAGTGAGCTTCCAAGCACTGAGCAGATGGCAAATGTGAGGGATGGGTCACAGAAGCTTCTAGGCATTCCAGATAATCCTTCCAGCTGTGTTTTTGGCCTCAGTACCATTCAGGATGGTTCTCTACAAGCAGACCTGCTAATTTATCTCATCTAACTTTAAAAGGCAGGAGTTCTTATTACCCCTGTAGGGTAGGAGAGTCAGCCGTGATTTCATTTCTCTTAATGTTGAGATTAGGTGTTGTTTTTCTGCCTACACCTGTCTGGGGTATCTGGACCAGCCCCAGCCCTTGTAAGAAGAATGCCTTTCCCAAGCTGATTTAAAGAGGCAGGAGTCTTTTTGTCCTCTGACCCTCTTTTCTTCCTGACCTTTCTCTGGGTGAACCTTCCAAGTGCTGTGCTCTTCCTGCCTATGATTATTGCCCACCACTAACAGGGCATTCTATTCAAAATACCACATTTCTTGTGTTTCTGAAATATGTCTAATGCCCATTTCAGGTGTGATTTTGCTCAGTTGTATCAGCAAACTCTCTCCCCACTTCTCCTGTCCCTCTTCCTACTGTTTCTCTGCTTTTCTCTTCTGGTCTCACCCGATTTCTCCCTCTCCCCGCTCCCTTTACATCATCCTTCTCCCGCCTTTCCCTTCCCTCTCCATCTGATGCTTTCTCATCTTCTTTCCCTTTAGCCTTCCTTCAGAGACCTGACTCAAGGGATCCAGTAGCCTGCCCCATGATTAGATTACCAGTTATGTGGACTCATGAAATCCTTATCAATTAAACCCTGTCAGATTTCTGTGCCTTTCAATTGAAGAATTTCTAAATGTCACAACAGTCTTGGCCTAAGTAGAAGAAAAACATGTATTCCAGCTCCTTTTCAGCCTTCAATTAATTATAAGACACTGGTCAAATCAAATGAGTTGATTAAGTAGGGATAATACCCAGCTCCTTTACCAGGCATTATGAGGATCTGACATTGTGTTTCTGGGACAACAGATGATAAATAGAGAAAGAGGAAAATGTCAAGTGCTGCAACTGTAGCTCCATGGTCAAGCTGACACCTGCTAAATGCTGGGGATAGCGACACCTACCGCTTGATGGGACTGAGGGTGAATCACATCAGCATCTCCTATTCTGAGAGAGGCATCCTCTTCCTATAGAAGTGTGCAGGGTAAGAATCCCTAAGAAGGCAGCTTTTGGTTTTATGTGTATATATGCAGCATTTCTTTTCTTTGACATAAATGAGGGAGAATTTAGTTTACTCATGGTATATGAAGATTTTAGATCTGTGCAAGGAAAACATGTCTTCCTAATAAGTCATTAAGTGATTCTTTTCTGCTCATTTCCAATTCAGTAAGACTTATTCAAGTAATAATCTCTACAACAGGATGAAAAACGAGGCAATAAATGCATCATGCAATTGATTAAATGGAGAAAGCTGGGCCATTTGTGGAGTGTGAAGCACAGAGCTGCTAAGGGCAGGGGGATTGCTTGAGAAACTGAGGGATTTCTCTTTGCTGTTGTTCTGGTGGGGAATGCTGGTGTTTGCAGCTCCAGTAGAGCTGCTCAGCAGTGGATGGTCTCTGGGGAAACCCTGCTGCTGTTGGAGACCTCACCTTGCCAGCTTTGGATTCAGCACACCAGGTCTCTTGTGGCCTTTATTTATTGCAATCTGGTCTTCTGGGATGTCCCATATACTGCAAGTAGGGAGTTAAAGGCTCTGTAATCAGGATTGGAGCTATTTCATGGTATGATTTGGTCTTTGCCTCTGTGAGTCTTGGATTCTGAATTTGAAAAATGGCTGGAGTGGAGAAAAGTCTTGTTTCACTCGATGAGATGAGCACTGGGTGTTATACTATATGTTGGCAAATCGAACTCCAGTAAAAAAATATTAAAAAAAAACTTATTTAAATTAAACCTGAGAAAAATTATGGCACCATAACTCAATGCTTGCATTGTCTATTTTTATATGTACTACAGGAGTACTTCCATGGGCACCCTCTCCAAACCTTAAGGGAGACTTAGAGCTACTTCGGAGAAGGATTACAGAAACTGGGCTAGTATGTGTGTACCAGACAAGATTGAGACTGACTCCAGAGAGAAGGTAAATCCAGACTAAAAGAGAGAACCCCAGCTGGCAAGAATATTGAGCTGTTTTGGGGCTCAGCCTTTGACTGTGTTAACAGACTGAGTGGAATCTGACACTTTTCAGCTGCTTTCTATGGATGACATCATAGAATTCTCTCAATAGTGTTTGTGAAGCTGATTACTATTGGATTACTTCCATCTTTGGTTGCTGCAATATATATCTTGATGTGCAATTCCAACCTTCAGAGGGACACAGGAGAACATTTTCCACATGTGGGGAACTATAGTATAAAGAATCTGTGTTGTAGGAACACGTTCATTCCTGTGATTTTTTTGTTTGTTTGTTTTGGTTTTGGTTTTTGCTTGTTTTCCTAGAAAGATAATATAATGATTAATAAATCAGGCATTCGATGTGCTAGACCTGGGTTTGCTTCTCAACTTTGCCATATCCGTTGTTAGCTGTTGATCTAGAGGATATTTCTTAAACTCTTTGAGCCTCCATTTCTCATTGCTGAAATGTGAATCTTATTAATACCTACTTCATGGATATTATGACAATATATATAACAGAAGTAACCTTTTTAACCCAGAATTTGAAACCTATAAGAAAAAAAAAAAAGAAACCTATAAGCATTCAATATATGTTTTTCTGCTTTGTTTTCTCTTTAAAGTTTGTGGTGTGTTTGTGTGTGTGTGTGTGTGTGTTTGTGTGTGTGTGTGTATGTGTTACATAAAGTTCATTTAAAAATTCTGATTCCTGTCTCTATTCAACAAAGGAGAAATGGAACTTTCCAGCAGTGCCAAAATAATGAGGGTAGCTCAGATGTGTGTGGTCATGGCAGTGACTGGATAATATCCATTTAGCAAAAGTTTATTTCGAACCCATATTCCAGGCACTATATTCAGGAGTTGAGAATGAAGTATGACATGTGGTTATCCTCTGAAGGATCTTAAATTCCAGTGATGGGGTTTAGATCTGTGGCATGAAATTCAAGCATAGTGTGGTAATCTAGAAGCAAGGTAGTTGGCAGGATTTTTTTTTTTTTTTTAGATTTTTAAAATTTTATTTATTCATGAGAGATACAAAGAGGCAGAGACATGGGCAGATAAAGAGGCAAGCTCCCTATGGAGCAGGGCTCCCGATGTGGTACTCAATCCTAGGACCCCAGGATCACGACCTGAGCCAAAGGCAGACACTTAACCACTGAGCCACCCAGGTGACACATTTGGCAGGATTATTGTAAGAACTTAATGAGATAACAGACAGAACACTAAATATGCAAAATATTAGAGACCACGTTTCCTTTATTCATCCCTGTATACCCTGTGCCTGGCAGATAGTAGATACACAATAAATATGTACCAGTTGAATGGATGAGTGACACATGGCATGCACAAGTGTTCCTGTTACATAATTATTGTAATAATAGAGTTAGCATGGGGTACTATTCAAGCATTTTGAGTTATGTAGGTTAGGGGGACCAGTTAAGAAAGAACTATTTAATCTGAGACCTGATAAGGATGATAAGGAATTAGTTTAACAAAAGACAAAGAATCTTCTCAGTAGTGAAAACAACATGTATAATGGCCCCAGGATGAGCAACAGCTTGGCATGTTGATGGAATTACACAGAATTACACGTGATTCAGTATAACCAGAGGGAAGTGGAGGGAGAGATTTCCAAGTTTTGTGTTTGCCAAATCAAGGAATAGGGATTTGAATAGGACCAGTGGTCTACTGAGGATTACAAGAAAGATTTCACCTTTTATGTGGCTAGAAAGTACTGGCTTCAGTGTTGAGGGGAAATCTGGAGATGGGTATACTTGAAGACAAAGACATGATTTGGAAAACTTTTAGGAATATGAGAGTGAGCGAGCGAGAGAGAGATGATGATGATGGTGGTGGTAGGAATGTAAAGGGAGGAGATAGTTTGTCTTCTTTCTCTTAAATCCACCAGGACATAAATGGTGGAGTTTAGCAAAAATGACAGCTCACTTTCTGTTGACTATGAACCAGGCACTATTTAAAGAGCTTTAAATGCATTGATTTATCTTTCACAGTAACTCTGAGCAAAGTACTGTTGTTATCCCTAGTTTTCAGATGAGAAAGTTTCAAGGCAGAAAGGGGTTACATAATTTGCCTGAAGTTACACTTCTACTGAATAGCAAAACCTATATTCATTTATGGTGGTGGGATGTCAGAGTCCATGGTCTTCACACTGACCAAAATGTCCCTAGGTAAAAACCTAGAAAACAGTTAAGCCCAAGCCCTGCCCTAGATTTGTTTGTAGTTTGGTATTTTCTCAAGTGGGGATTTAGACCATAGACTCCGTATAATAATGATTGTCTCTTATGAGGCTTGGCAAATTTTTTTTAAGGATTTCATTTATTCATGAGAAACACAGAGAGGCAGAGACATAGGCAGAGGGAGAAGCACACTCCCTGTGAGGAGCCCAATGTGAGACTTGATCCTGGGACCCTTTTTGCCCTGAGCCAAAGGCAGATGCTCAACCACTGAGCCACCCAGGTGCCCTGAGGCATGGCAATTAATGAAACATTCATACAGTAGGTTTTCTCTAATAGTCTTCACGTGAATCCTGATAAAGGAGTTACTGCTATACCTAATTTGTGATAAAGATTTTGGGATGAATATATGTTATATATTCCCTAGAAAGGTGCAATCTTGTCACTTTGATCTCAGGAGTCTCTGTCTCCTAAGATAGTTTCCACAGTAATTTATCAGGATATGTATTCACTTATCCCAAAACTCTTGAAAATAGCCTACTCCATGCCAGGAATTGTGCTTGTAAAGCAAAAAAATTAACAGTTAATGGGATCAATAAATGCTCAATGAGGATGATAGTTCTGTGAATAAATCCTTTCTCTCCAAGGTGACCCACATTAGAAAGAAGTTGGACCCAAGATCTGGTAGGAGCCAGTCAAAGGAAAGTATCAGAAGAAGGGGAGGTGCTTGAGCAGGATTTTGAGGGATCAGTAGGAGTTGTCTAGGTAGATAAAATTTTCATGAAAGGAAGAATCCAGTATTGTGGTAATGCTTACAAAATAGCTTTTTGCTTTGGTTTCCTTCCGGCCACTATTAGTTTTTCCTGGCAGTACAGACCTCATTAACTGAAGTAGGAATGCAGTATGTGGAAGAGCTGTGTCCTCACTTAGTTCTTTCATCAGTTTCAGTGACTTTTCTTTTTTTTTTAACCACTGGATTGACTTGCTCTATCAACATCAAACAGAAAACAGTCTTAGTCACTCTTGTGTCCTTGAGTAATTTGCCGCCTACAGACTGGCATCAAAATAGCAGTGGACTTCGGCTGTGTCTGGTTTGTGCTGTCTTCTGAATCCAAGGAAGCAACACAAATCAATTTTTCTTTTTTTTCATTTATTTTTCAAAGAGATTAGGATAGTTATTTTCAAAATGTATGTGAAAGAGAGCCAAACTTTGGTAGAATGGCAATACAATGTTTAGTTTGAATTTTCTTTTTCAATATGGACTATTTCTTGGAAATAAGGAAGAGGGTATGATTAGAGATGAGACAGGATTGAATGTCCCTTGATTGACCTTGTCCCTCAGTGAACTCTATGCACCCTGATTAGAGACCAATTGTCATAGCCTCTTGGATTAAAAAAGAGAAAATAGCATTAATGTCAGAATGCTGACCACATCCTTGCTCCAACTCCTAGCTGAAGTAAGATAATACCAGGATTTCTCCTTGCCTCAGTTTCTCTGCCTTAAGTAATCAAATAGCACAGGAACACTAGGTTTGTCACACTTTCTGAGGTCTTGGGAAATGAGATACCATGTGAAATCAGAGTATTACAAGGAAGAGTTCTCACAAAATGTACATTCTCACTTATATTGGTTAATAGTTTTAACAAGGTTCTATGGTAGATTTTCCAAAAATATCCTCTAAATGTTATTTTGCTTAAAAGGTATAAAACATGACTGCATAAGGAACCTCTCTCTAGCATGGCCTGAGCATGGCTTCTTGGAGCAGGGCAAAAACTATGGCAGGCCATCTGTGCCATGTGTTAAAGTGGACATTGTTGTTTCGTCTTGATAAAAAGCTATGCTCCTCCTTAATCCCAATATAAGTGGATCAAGTAAGGCTACTTTTCATTGCCAATTTCAAGGTTCAGTGGATGGATGGGTAGGTGGGTAGATGGATATACTGGTCAGTGGGTTTGTTCCATTTCCCAATCACAGTGACGGCTTGGAGGATGGGGATGTGGCCTGAGCCAGACCAACGAAATGTGTTATTTGGACTTTGGTTTGAAGTATTTAGAAAGAATAAACAACATTTTATGATGGCTGCTAAGCTGTGAAGATGTGAGCCAGGCTATGCTGGTGACCATCTTTGTCGCAAGTGGGAAACCTACTTGAAGATAAAGCATTCACAGTGGAAAAGTAGAGCTGAAACAGGGAATATTTACACTATTTTCTTTTTTGCCCCAGGAAGGGCTGAAATCTAACTCTTGAGCTTACTTTGTAGGTCATTGGGATCACTTTGTTTTTTTCCTTGTATCCAGACCTGCCAAATTCAACTCCTACTGGCAGTGGTCTTAATCACTATATGTTTTAATCAGTGTGATAGAGAAAGGAATTACATTGTTTTTTACTCCTATTTTTTGGTAGTATACCGAAGATCACTGTCCAGATCACAGAATGGCCGTCTTTGATCTGGTGTCAAATACAGATGAAATTCAACCATGTGTATTTTAACAAGCCCACGAGGTGACTTGGGTACACGTTACTATTTGAGAATAGCTGTTCTAGGATACAATTCTGTCCCTTAGCCTTATATGCAAGCACTCCTACCCCAAACTACTTTTCAATCTTATTTCACACTGTTCTACATAATCCTGAATTGGCATGTATTATTAAAAAATTGCTTAGTTTTATGTAATAGAAACCTAAGTAACCTTAGCTGGAGAAAAAAGGGAATTTCTTGGCTTAAGTATAGTGACCAAGATGATTAGGGAGTAAGTTAGTTCCAGCCATGGCTACATCCAGGTTCTGATCATCAGAAAATCACTCTCCGATTGTGATTCTCTCTGTATCAGTTTTATCTTCAGGCCAGTTCTCACAAGATTTACCATTCTCCATGTCTCCAGGTTAATGCCCTACAAAAGCCTAACAATCTTTATAGAAAATAACATTTTTCATTCCTAATAGCTGGAAATTGACATCCTTTTCAAATTAAGCTAAGAAGCTATAGGGAGGACCTTCCGTTTTAATTAGCCAAGCGAAAGGCAGAGGCCATTTCCAGATCCCAGAGCATAGTACCACCTAAGCATGAGTGAGGGGTTGGCTCTCCAAAGCAAAATCATGGCTCTATACCAGAATGAAAATAGTGGCTGTGTAGGCAAAAGAAAAGATACCTATGGTCATGAATGGACATTTTAGACTTAAAACATATGCTTATGGATCTCATCCCACATGGACTAAATGCCCCTATATTCTCTATTTTGCCAAAATACACCTATCCTTAAAAGGTCCTATTACTACCTACATTCTGCCATGAACTTTCTCTGATACTTGCTATCTGTATAGTGTGTCACATGCCCATATGAGTCATGTAACCATACATGTGTGTCTGTGTAGTCATCCATGAGCAACCTAAGGGCAGGGCTACTCCTATAAATTACATCATTAACTCTTTTTTTTTTTCTTAAAGATTTTATTTCTTTGTTCATGAGAGAGACAGAGAGAAGGGGAGAGAGAGAGAGAGAGAGAGAGAGAGAGAGGCAGAGACAAAGGCAGAGAGAGAAGCCTGCTTCTGGAGGGAGCCTGATGTGGGACTCGATCCCAGGACCCCAGGATCACACCCCGAGCCGAAGGCAGGCCCTAAACCAGTGAGCCACCCAGGCGTCCCTACATCATTGACTCTTAATTTATGTTCTGCTTCAGTGAAGGAATACATGTATGAACAAATAAATGATATTATGGATAAATGAAGAAATAGAGAAGATAAAATAATAGTCAGGCACAATAGAGCCTGGTATGATAGATGGATTGTATGAATAGTACTTGTCCTAGCCTAATTTCTGGCTGTGAGATTTCTTCCAATGCTAACTAATGTGTTGTGAGCAGATACCATAGCACTCATCATTCACTACTCCTTTACCTGAGATTCAGCAGCCCCTGTCCTTATATCTGCTGGCATGAAAGATGTGAATCTTGTGATAAAATATTCCAAGACAGATTTCACAACACTAGGATGAAATTAAAGGTATAAAATATTTGAGCTGAAAGAAACTTAAAGCTTACTGGAATGGAAGTCTACTCTCCTGAGTTTACAGAATGTCCACATATTCCTGCAGTTCCTTTATCCTCTGGCCAACCAATTAATGTTTGTACATCCCACCATCCACACAACTAAATATACTATATGTAGTACATATTTATCTTGTTTACTGATACCTCCACTAAGATGTAAGCCCATGAGGGTGAGAGTTTTTGTTCTAACTTTCTTCCTATTATGGGAAAAGATAATTTTGCATTCATTTACAGATTCATTTATATTTAATTACTAAATGTGCCTGTTCTTAGACTCTGCCTTTGAGCCGGCTTAACATCTGCTTAGTTCTTTGTCAATGAGTTAAATAAAATCCTCAATATATTCAGATCTTGTATCCATATGAAGGTCCTGATTTTACCTTCTTTAGGAAAAGTATTGTTTTTAAATTTATTTTTAAAGTTTTATTTATTTGAGAAAGAGAACATGTGCAAGTGGGAGGAGGGGCAGAGGGAGAAGGAGAGAGAGAATCTCAAGCAGACTTTTCACTGAGATTGGAGCTTGACATGGGGCTTGATCTTAAGACCCTGAGATCATGACTTCAGCTAAAACCAAGAATTGATGCTTAACTGACTGAGCCATGCAGGTACCCCAGAAAATTATTTTTAAAAAGTTCACTGCTGTATCTTCAGAGTCAGAATTGTACTTGTCACATAGTAGACACTAAATAAGTTATTTATAAAACATATGAATAGTTTTAATCAGCAACTTTGACTAGGAATACACATCAGTCCAATGTGGGTTTAGGGTTGACTTGAGCCACATTGTGAAGTACAGATTTTCCTCTGGCCATACTCTAAGAAACTTACCCTACCTCACAGGGTCACCACCCATCAGTATCTAGGAAGAAAACTTCCTTCTCGGTCAATGGTTCAGACTCCTATTTAAATACATGTAAACTTTACATTAAAATATCAATAAGAGATGAAAGACTAGTAACTTTCAAGGGGTTTTATATTTTTCACAGAAATGAAATATATTATATGGATTTGTTAGATTTTTCAGCACCTACCACCATCAATTTGAAGCTGCAAATAGAAGGTAGAATTATTTCTGGACTTGACCAGCCACTGCTGGTGAATGTTTCTGGTAAACTCTTACTCCCTTACATATTAGCAGAATTTTATAAATTGCTTATATTTTAGATTTTTTTTCCAGAGTCTTGTGAGTTAACTGGTATCAACCCATTTTATAAATTATAGAAATAATCCCAGGGGATAAATCATTTTTCCAAAGTCGAATGACTAGATTTTGAATCTTGGAATTACTTTATATTTATGCACATGAACAGCATGTAACAAGTTTGAATTTTCTAATTTCTTGCCCGGAGATTGATGTCTGAGGCTCTTTTATGATAGTCTAAAGTACTTTGGTGATCTTGACATTTCCTTTCAGTATGGTGCTTTTGGAAAAGTAAAATTAAAGAACAGAATTTGGATCAAAGGCATACTTTGATACCATAAACTCAGCTGATATTGAGAAATTTTGTGAGTATAACCAAAGACTAAAAAGTTACGTAGTTCTTTAAACATGAACTTCAAAGGGATGTCCTAAAGCAATTCAGTAGCATTCTTTATTTTTGAGCATGTTAATGCATCTATGTTCTCACACATCCCACCTTTACGTGATCCTAGAATTTCACCATTATGGGGATGTCTCTTGTCTGTTCCATTGCATGTGGTCATCCAATTCTTCCAAACTGTAGAATTCTATATAACTGACTGTTTGTTAACAGGGACTCCTGCTTCCGGGAGGATAGAAGTAATTTTCTCTATCACTCCCACTAAGTACAATGGAAATTATTAGAAATGCCTGGCCATTATATGTAAAACAAACATAAGACTCTAAGAAATGGAGAGTAGTGGGCAGATAAGCTAAAGAGCTCACTCAACAAATCAAGAAATGGTGCTGGGCCAATTGGACATCCATAAGCATGCATAAATAAATAAAATCCAAGTGTCACATATTATGACACATTAACTCAAAAATGGATCGTAAAATTAATTGGAATACATAAAAATATGAAATTTTTATAAACAAATGAGATTCTTCAGTTTCTTGGGCTAGGTAAATAAATTCTCAGACTTAATATCAAAAATGTAATCCCTAAAAGGAAGATGTGATAAATTGGACTTTATTGACATTAACATTTTTGCTCTTTGAAAGGCTGTAAGAGGATAAAAATAAACTACAGAGGGGAAGAAAATATTTGCAAGCCATATACCAACAAGGGAGTAGTCTCTAGAATATTTAAAGAACTCTTGAAACTCAACATATAAAAGTGATAATTTATTAGATAATAGGACAAAAATGAAGAGACTTTTCACCAAAGTGAGTATGCAGTGGCAGTCCATGAAAACATGTTTACTATCACCAACCATAATGGAAATACAAATTAAAATCACAACGAGATACCATTACACACTGACCAGAATGGCAAGAGGGGGCAGGGGGTGGGGGAGAGACAGAGAGAGAGAAATAGCAACAAATGCTGATAAGGATGTAGAGATGTTGGATCACTCATACTTCTGTTGGTGGGAATGTAAAATAGTATAGCTAGTCTGGAAAACAATTTGGCAGAGTTTTTGTTTTAAATAATTATCCAACTGCCATATGATCCAGAAATTACACTCCTGGGCATTATCTCAGAGAAATAAAAAATTATGTTCATACAAATTTGTTCATATTATGTACACACATGTTCATTGCAGCTTTATTAATAGTAACCCCAAGTTGGAAGCAACCTAAATTCAGTGAGTGAGTAAGCTATGGCATATACATACCACAGAATGCTATTCGGCTATGAAAAGGAACAAATTGTTAATACATGAAATAATCTGGATGAATCTACAGAAATGTATTGATGGGGGAAAAGAAACCCAACAATCCCAAGAGGTCATATATTATATGGTTCAATTTATGTAACATTATTGAATGACAAAATGTTAGAATTGGAGGACAAATAATTGGTTGTCAAGGCTTAAGGAGAGGTAGGGGTGGGAGGGAGTAGGTGTACCTATAAAAGTCTAACATTAGTGATCTTGAGATAATGGAAATATTTTGTATCTTGATCATGTCAATGCCAGGCTCTTAGATGATGTACTACAGTTATAATTAGGGAAAGCTGGATAAAGGGTATACATAGAATCTTTTTGTATTATTTAAATACATGTAACTTAATGATGATCTAAAATTTGTTAAGTGTTTTATTAAAATGTTTAGAAACAAACAAAAAGCAATAGTGCCAAATAAAGGGTTCAAGGATCACCAATGTTTAGTAAATGGTAGGTTAACTAATAAGTTTCTACATTACAGATCTTCAAAGAGAATTTAGGTGATCTGTGTGTCTCCTGGAGGAAACTTTCGCATGCGGCACTTACCAAGCATATTTAACTATGAACATTTTATTTAAGAATATTATTGACATCTTGTTGAAACGGCATCCTGAGAAACATATATCCATTTTTTTTGGTAATAGTTATAGGAAAACAGCTAACATATTAAGTATTTTCCATATTTCAGAGACTCCTGTAGGTGTGTTTTATATGACAAGCCCATGGAATCTTTATAAGAACTCTGTGGTAAGGAAACTGTAATGCTGCTGTCTGGGTCCCACCCAGGGATTGTGATATAAGTCTGGCATGTGGCCAGAGTGTTGGAAGCTTCAGAAGCCCGATGGGTGATCATAATATAAAGCCAAGGTTGAGGAAGACTCAGTAAAAGTCTTTGGTACTCAGAGTGGTCTGTGGACTAGCAATATAGGCATCACCTGGCATTGATGGGAAATGCAGACTGTCAGGCTCCAAACTAGACCTACTGAGTCATAACCTATGTTTTAACAAGTCTCCCAGACCACTCATAGATAAATTAAAAAGTCTTGTTTCAAATAATAGCTGGTAAAGTTGGAGAGGACATTTGCACTCAATCTGACTATATAGTACCTATGGTCTTAAAACCACAGTATAGAATATGTGTTTTTATCAAATGCATTGGGAATAAGTGAGTGCAAAGCAACCATGTTAAGCACTGAACTAAATAAGCATGGGATAGTGACTCCAATATGAAAACTGATGCTCCTATTTGGTTGTGAGTTGTTGTGTCTATTATTGGATTGATGTCTTTAGTATGGGAACTGTGCATAAAAAAAGACCCCTAATAAGAGGTCTTATTAACCTAATGAGAGGTTTGCATGCCATCCTTTTGAGAGGACAGTGGAGAGGGGTCAGGGAAGCTCTTCAAATGAGAAATAAGCAGAAGATAAGTATGTAAAGGTTGGTACATAGGACAAGGTATGGCCATAGCACTGTGGACAGGTGAGAATGCAGAGTCACTGTACAGTGTTGGTGGTGATCCACATTATCATTGGATGCCCATACTGGAGGTCATTCCTCGTTAACTGGAATATCTAGTACAGGCTGACACTTACTGGGAAGACCCTTTGAGGAAAATAAGAATTTGTTGACTATGGAGTTGTAACTCTGAGTCTTTGTGGTGAGTTAAATTAGATAGATGTGTCCTCTGTCCACTAGGAGTCCATAACCTAAAAGAAAATTTCTCTGTCTCCTTGCCTTTCTTCCTCTCTTCTCACCTTCCCAACTTCATATAGGACATTAGATACTGGCAAGAAACAGAAACGAATGAGATGATTTCTATTCATCAGGAACATAAAACCAGTAAAGAAGAGTGGTACAAAATAAATTATATAGATTATAAAGCCAAATAAAACAACTAGTAGAAATGGAAATTCTCAGAGAATGCAGAAAGAGGCATAATTATATGTTGCGTATCTGGGAATGGGTTAGTGCAGACTTCATACAGTAATGCTGCAGTTTTTATGAGTCATACTAAGATTGCAATGGTTGAAAAGAGTGTTATCTTGTTGATGGGTGCACTTCACCAAAGGTGAAATTGAAGGCAACGTCAAACATGTGGGGCGTTTGAAGAGGGTGGGAAACAAAACGGGGTTGGGAAGAGTAGGAAGGAGCAACATTGTGGGAGCATTTGAATGGTAAACTAAGAGCACAGAATTTTGCTCTCTGGGCACTGCAGGGGAAGGGGAGGCTTGAGAAGGGCATGCTTGAGCATGCTTAAGCATAATGAAGAGCTCTGGGAACTTGGACACACACCTCCTGAGCTGGTATTCCAGCTCTCCCACTTGCTTACCACAAGCCATGGAAAAAAGGCCTTACCTCTCAAAGCCTTATTTGAGCCCATTTGTGAGGTAAGAAGAATTCATAGGGTTTCTGTAAGGCATAAAAAATCCACGTAAAGCTCTGAACATAGTGCTTGGCATGTAGTAAATTCCTGATAAGTACTTCAGTGGTGTAGGAGGATAACCCTGATAGTGGCAAAATAGATATAAGGAAATAGAACTTGCAAGAAGACACAAAGACTGAGGATCCTTGTCTGTCTGGTTCCGAGGAAGCTAAATAATGCCACCAATGAGCTTCAGGCTCATATCAGAAATTATTTTGCATTGTTCTCCTCTTACATTTGCCCTGTACATCAGTTGGGCTCCCAAGAGTTCATTGACCATGGTAGAGTGCAGATTTGACTGTGATGGAGACTATTTTATTATATTAACAAAACAAAAGATTTGCCATCCTAGCAATTTTGAAATCCTGCAGTCACAGCTTACAGAGCAAATGGATTTGGATGTAAAAGGACGTTTTTCTTTGTCAGAGAAAAGTAAACAAAATATTGAAACTTGGGGAATGAATTGGAATAACACTACTACAGATTCTACAATGAGATAACTTTCTTGTGTTGAAAATGTTTATGCACAGGGGTGCTATTAGCCTTCTGGAAGGACCCTTTTGACCTTTGTAGGACTGCATTAAGCATTGAGGTTGTTTTGAGTCCTGCCATGCTTATTAAATTCCAGAATCACTCCTGAGCCCTTGTGATGCCCAGATATGACCTTGCATCCATCTACAACATAAAACAAGTTCTAAAAGGTCTCCAGAGGGTGGCAGGTGGGTAAATGCCTAATTGAGACTTATTGTGAAGAAGTGTTCAGTTAGACAAAAGGCTAAATGTCCACTTTACCTGACTGTATCTTATTCAACAAGTAAGGGCTGAACTGAACTTAGTCTGATCTTGAACAAGAAAGTGCTCCTCTGATACCTCAGTCTCTTGTCTATAAAATAGAAAAAAAAGGAAAAACTATATAAGTCTATTCAGTTTTACACGCGGGGGCATAAGAAGTCTAACTATCTGAAGCTTTAGGTGACAATTGGCTCTTTGGCATCTTGTCTGATATATGATAAGTGCTCAGTAAATAGTAATGTTTTTAAAACTATAATCAAATCTAAGATGCCATGGTCTGTAAAATGTACCATCACTTCATATATACTATGGAAAGAAAAGCTGTCAATTACATGGTCACATACTGCTCTCATTATTTAGAATATCTATGTCCTTATATATACTTCAGATATATTTAGGATGTTTTTATTTCATATTCCGTGCATATTTTTTAAAGGGACAAATAAATTCTTCCTATAACTTGACATTCAGAATTAAACCCTAAAGATGATTCATCTTTAGCTTGATCATTACTAGTGCTGTATAAGCTCTGTCAGCCAAGCCAGGCTGGTGGTGTACCAAATTTTTACCACCCAAGTCATCCTCTCTGCCATTAAAAGCAATCGAGATGGAGTGTTTTTAAAGAATATGTACCTCACTAAAAGCCATAGGTGCAGGGCTCTGAGATGGCTTTGCTGCTATGTAGAACAAGCCTACTCACAAGGACTGCTTTGGGAATACTGAGAGACCACAGATTCACCTCTCTTCCCCTGTACTCCACCCCATTTGCTGACTTCTCATTGAAACAGTGTCTCCCTCTGGCCTTCAGGATTGTCTTCTAAGCTGTTGACACCCGTTCTGTGGTTATGATGATGACCTCTTAATGTTTCCCTGTGCCCAGGTAGTGATAACTTCAGTACAAACTCAAGCCTGACTTGGTTGACTGAGATTATAGAGCCCTGTGAATTGCAAATTTCAGAGATGTTTAAAGATAGAAGTTACACTGGTGAAGAGATGAAACATGATAATAAAAATATACATTTAGTGAAAGAAAAGGCATCCATGAATCCTTCTGCAAATGTGAACTTGTCATCCAATTCCCTGTTTCAGTGTCACCTACAGATCAGCACCTGAGAACCTGTGAGAAATTGCAGATTGTATCACCATCCCAGACATACTAAATCAGAATCCGAATTTTAACAAGATCTCCAATTGATTGGCACATTAAAGTAAAGAAATACTCATTTGTTTTATCAAAGGTATTACTTCACTGGTCTGCTTATGTGGGATTTCCCTGTATGCACAGACACTCCCTCCCAGCTTGTGCTCTCCCTCCTACTCTGCTAATTCAGGTCCTACCTAAAAATGAATCTTAGGGGAATATCCTCTTGTGTGGGTTACAAAAACTGAGGTGTTGTTATGTTTATCCTCTTCACCTGTCTTAGCACACTTAACAGGGACAAGCAGGAGGCACTGCGTTAGCAAAAAATCACCCACAGCTATATCCTTTTCTAGAAGGCACAGGCCAGCAGCAGGAGGGCCAGATTCTTAAATGACCACCTGCATCGAGGCCTGCTTTTTCTTTCTTTTTTTTTTCTTTACCAACGTTTACAAACGTGTACATCTACACGTACATCCTGACAAGATTGGGCTTAAAAACCGCTTTCCTTATATGTTCTCATTCATTTGGGGGATATAAATAATAGTGAAAGGGAATAGAAGGGAAGGGAGAAGAAATGGGTAGGAAATATCAGAAAGGGAGACAGAACATAAAGACTCCTAACTCTGGGGAACGAACTAGGGGTGGTAGAAGGGGAGGAGGGCGGGGGGTGGGGGTGAATGGGTGACGGGCACTGAGGGGGGCACTTGACAGGATGAGCACTGGGTGTTATTCTGTATGTTGGCAAATTGAACACCATTAAAAAATAAATTTATTATTTAAAAAAAAAAGAAAACGCTTTCCTGTTTTAGTGTTCACATTTCAACAGTTGAATGGACTTTTTTAAAATTGAAGAGTGGGAAAGAGTAGCTCCAGAGAGGGGTAGAGGAAAGCCTTCAAGGCATCATTCCAGAAACTGTATGTCTCTAGCTCATTTAGCACCTTGTTTGTAAACACAACTCTGTGCCCTGAAAGCAGGCTGTGGCCTTTACTTTTGTTTCTGTCCCTCTCTCAAGGCCAGTTTTCATCTCTGTTAGTAGAATCAGAGGACTCAACACTTATTTTGCAAATGTAAAGTGTCAGCTAATGGCTCACTTAGAGCCTTACCTCAGGGTGCTTCTGCAGGGTAAATAGGGTCATTCTGGATCAGTTAGGCCCAGGAGAGGTGGAGGAAGGCTCCTGTTTGGGAGCAGGTCACAGAGCTTCAGCTTCTAGGTTTCCCTAGGAGTTTAGCTATCTGTCTAAAAAGCTGATCCTAATATGTTTCTGGTATTACCAACTTTCACTTTCCTGGAAAATAATTCTCTTTTTGATGTTTCTACTGCAGTCACTTTTCCTCTGATTATTGCCATAAAAAATCTTCATTCCTTATTCTTTTGCTCAGTCTTTTCTTCAAGTGTTTCTTGTGTGTCAAGTATTGGGATGACAGAGAAGCAGACCAACTCTGTCCTGCCCCATGGGAGTTAGTAAAGAAGTCAAAGAAGATAAACAATGAATGAAGTAATTATGAGAAACTAAAGTCATGTTTTGATAAATCTTGGGCTTCTAAGTTTAGACAGATCACAAGAGTGCCCAGTATATACTTAAAAATGGAAGAATAATGGTTAAAATATTATAAATAGAATGGAAATAAAATCCTACTCTCTAACCCACTATTGGATGGCAGCAAAGGTTTCCTAGGAGAAATGATCTTCAGCTGAGAATGGATGATGTGCACTTGCTACTGAAGCTAGGCCACAGGTGAAGGGAGACAGGCATGGGAGGATGCTCAATGGTGAGAGAGAAGGAATGACTTTCACAGTTCTTAAAACTGGCATTAGCAGTACCTGAGAGCCTTTTAATACATTTGTAAGTGTATGGTTCTTAGCACTAATGTACCAAACTAGTACACACTGGGTGGCTTCAAACTATTATGTTTCTACAGACTAGACATGCAAAATTTGCTCACTCTCCTAGCTTCTGGTCATTGTTGCCAATCCTTGGCATTCCTTAACTTAGGGTCCAAAACCTCCATGTCTGCATCCATGGTCACACGGTCATCTTTCTTCTACCTGTCCATATCTTTTCCATGGTGGTCTCTTCTGTGTGTGTCTAACTCTGGGTCTTGTCTTATTCTTTTAATAAGGACACAAGTGATACTCGATTAAGAACCCACCATACTCCAGTATGACCTCATCTTACACCTTACATCTGTAAGGACCTTATTTCCAAATAAGGTCATATTACAGCTACCAGCTAATTAGGATTTCACCATCTCTTTGGGGGCGGGGAGGAGGGAGGACACTATTCAACCTACAACAAGCTTCTGGTGAGACCTACAGCAGTAGTTCTGCTAAGGGTTCAAAGATGAGCTGAGTACTAAGATTATGTTTTAAGAAAGGTGGGAGAAAACATTGAGAGTTAAAAGACATGGACCCATGGATGGAGTGAATGGAAATAAAACATCAAAAAGATGCCATTCCAGAACTTAAATGGGTCTTTAAAGGAGGTAGAATTTTTGTTTCTTTTCCTTTCCTCTGCTTCACATGCTTTGGTTACAAGGTTCAGGGCTTTATCCACCCTTATGACTATGTTTTGCAACAATATCTAATAGAATAATCACTATTGTTCTAGGTATAATCCTAAATGCTTTATGGCAGATATTATTCCTATTTTTAAAAAAGATTTTATTTATTTTATTTATTTGACAGAGCGCACACAAATAGGTAGAGTGGTAGGGAGAGGGAGAATCAGGCTCCCCACTAAGTAGAGAGCTCAATGTGAGACTCTATCCCAGGACCCTAGGATCATGACCTAAGCCAAAGGCAGACTCTTAACTCACTGAGCCACCCAGGGGCCCCGATACCTATTTTTAAGTTATAGAAATGCCTACTGTTTAGCACTTTAATTCTACTATTTAACTCTTTACTTACGTGGTCAGATAATTTGCACCAGGATTTTAGTTTCCCAAATTTAGTTGTTAAGAAAGAGTTTTGTTTGAACCTAGACTTTGCCACTTATTGCCAAAAATAGCCTTGAAAATTTGTACAACTTCTCTGAGATTCAGTTTCTTATTATATATGGAGTCACAATAGTAGTAGATACCTGCTAGCTGAGAAAACAGAATGAGATGCTGCATTGTAAGCATTTAAGTGATGCATAGAATGTGGTAAGTACTTGCTAAGTGACAGCCCATTTTTCCTGGCCTTCAGAGGCAGGTAGAGCCTTAAGAGGCATCTGTTTGACTTCCTCATTCTCTAGACCTTAGAGTAGGAAAGCAGTTGGTTTAAGAGCATGCAGCAACCATTAGTGACTCACTCATGGTGGTATAGTCAAACTCATGGCATAGGAGAAATTATGTTATTAGTGTAATAAATATTTTCTCCTTTTAATTTTATGTGTATCTGTACATAAATGAAGGAATTGCTTTTGAGTCAATTAACTTCAAATCGTAGCCTAGAGAAGTGATGGATCTTCTTATGTCTGAGAATTTTACAATGCCACCAACACTTTCAGAAGCCAAGGCTGATAATACCTCCATTTGAATGGCACTTGGCACTTTATCCACAGATTATTTATTATTTTAGTGAATATATTGGATTAGATTGTTCCTATGTATTTTGATTTCAAGAGTGAAATTTCAAAAACGAGGGTCAAAGAAGTCCCTGATATGGAATCGCCAAATATTTTCCTCTCACATAAAAGTTTAAATAACTAAAACAAAACTTATCAACATCTATAATCACTATGATTTTTATAAAAGGAAGGCAATTTTAACACCCCAAATATAGGAAATATGTGAGCTCAAAATGATGGATACCTATTAAAAAGGAGTATTTAGTTTTATGTTAAACTCTGTCATTATTTTCCTAGTTTTATTCCAGGTGATGAAAAGTTTGGGATGGATTAGCACTGTTCCTGACCAACTTTTAGAAACCAATAAATTCCCCTCCCCAGGGAATATGTTGCAATAACCTGGTGAATTTTTCCCCAAATCATATACTCCTCCCTCCCTGGAGGTCCTACTGTGTGTGCTTCCCTTCCTTTTCCTTTGTATCCCTTGGAGGTTTGTGACCATTATGAACTACTCTGATAGGCATGTGTCATATCTTCGGAGCAGTGGATTGTTGCAGCAAAAGAAAACAAGATCCTCAAAACAAATCTGTTGATGTTCTAATCCAGGGGTTATGGATAAAGTCCATTCCATTGGACCCTATGATCTTATATAGAATTTACCTGGTGCATTGGTTTGATATTCTAAACAAGAGTAGAGTGGAAGGATGGGAAGGAAAAGCAATATAGTTACTTAGTGCAGCCTTCCATCCCATGCACACATTCCTTCTATCTTTGGGTACTAGATAGAATCATAAAATCCAAATCTTCAGATTCAAGCTGAATAGATTTGCCAGGTACCTATCTGTGCCAGAAATAGTGCTTGGTGTTTATGTGCTCTTTGTTTAACATGCACAAAGCTATTGTGGCCCTCTTCTCCCTGTCCCAGATGAGGCAAATGAGGCTTTGAAAGGCTCAATGCCTGTTTCCCACAGCTGTTATCCACACACAGATGCTCTTAGCCTCTCTTTTTCTTGAGGGACTGTTGATACTTTGTAACTCTGGGACCACATTAGTGTCCTTCTCTTGTTTGTACTGAGCTTCTTTCTGTTCATCCTATTAAAATAACATTCCCATCTCTATTTCTGTTGATAATCCAACACCAATGTAGAGTACCGGTGGCAAGCAGTGTTATAACACGGTGGTTCCTACTGGAGGTTCTGGAGTGGCCTTGGGCAGTTTCCTTCTCTGTGTCCTCATTTGCTGACTGTAGAATGAGTGTTGTGATAGCACCTCCCTCATAGGGTTCTTGAGAGGCAAAACAAGCAGAAACATTTAGCCCATTCCTTGACCTATCTCGATCAGCTTTACTATTAGCTCTTAGTATTACATAAAATAGGGATTAAAATATTATAGATTATAAATCAACTTAATATACTAAATTACTGCATATTGCATCCAATTTCCTCAAAATGTCTGATAGTCTATCTTGTACTAGGCCCCTCACCAAAAAAGAAACATCTGGGAGCCTATTGCCTTTGCTTTTCCTCTTCCAACCATTTCCACAGTGATTTCAGAGGTGAGAAAACACCTCGATGGTGCAACAGATCTGAGTGATTTCACAATTTTCCTCAGGATTGACTCTTGCAGGGTTGTTGGGGACAAAGCTTAGAGAAGTATGGTGTGGTAGAGATAGTCTCAATGCTGTATGGCTGGCCAGGGCCTTGAGGATAGTAAGCATGTGGTCTTTGAATGAATGGATAGCAAAATCACACACAAATGAGGATGGTTTGGTTCAAGGAATTACACATTGGGGCTCGGTGTATGCAATACAGGTTTTTTTTTTTTTATTAGAATGTGTTATAGTTGCTGATTAAACTCTCAAATGAGGGGCTAAAAACAGAAGTAAAATGCAGGTACTAGTAAATGTGGCAAAAAAGTAGTGGATTCCCATGCTTTTTTTTTTTTTTTAATTCCTTTCCTATTTAATACATGATTATAGAAATAAAATGTTACAGAAAATATATCTACATACCTAAATTATTTTCATTGGCTGAATTTTCTCCCCTGCAGCCTCCAAAATGGATCTGGGCCCACTGTAGTAGGTCAATATATGATTAGAGCAGATTTTCACTGAAAACAAATGTTTATCCAAGTGTAAACTTTGTAACAAATGTTAAAATTGCAGACTTTAGAGTGAGACAGAAACTGTCCTCTGACGGTGACTAATCCTGTGATTCTGGCTCCACATTCTTTGAACCTCTTTTGTCCCATTTGTAAAATAGGGATAATAATATCTACTTTATAGAGTTGATGTGAACACTAAAAGGCTGTGAAGATTATTTGAAGCACTTAGCACAATGTCAGAAACATAGGAGAATCTAGCTTACTTCAGGGTATCTAGTGAAAGACATGCTTGCCCATCATCCACTAGATTGATTCTTGTCCTTTCTCTCTGAACCTGCAACCATGACCAGTGATATTTAATGAGTTCTTAGATCATCTTTTGTGAAACAGAGATGCTAATATTTAATGCTTCACAACTCTCGTAGGAATTCTTTAGATAAAATGAAAGAACATTCAAAAAAGAAAAGTTAATTTGGAAAGAATTTAGAGTTGTAGCCCAACTCCTAATTAGTTGCAGGTGACAATCATTCTGTATCAATTATAAAATCTCAGCGTTCCTTTCTCGGCTTTTAATCCACATCTTCACTATCTTGCAGCTGCATATTGGGTAGAAATTAATTTAAATCAAAGTTAAATAATTGGGAAAGACTGCAAATAAGTCCCTAGAACTAATATTCATTGGCAACAAATGTGGGTTTAGTTTGACTTTAGAAGACTTTGTCACAGAATAAGATTGTTGGTTGCATGACAATGACTGCGTTGAATGAACGAATAAGAGGAGTTTCTTAGATATTGGGCTAGTTGCCAATTGAGGTCTGCTAAATCTGAGAATCAAAGAATATAAGTCTAAATTCTCTGCTTTTTAAAAATTAGCTTAAGTTGCTGGAAAAATACAAAAATCTGGAGATTAAATAAAGAATATGTGATTTCCTTTTCTTTATCTAAAAGGCAGGAGCAACGTTTTCCTCCTTGCACCTGACAAAATCATAGGAAGAAGTAGGAGATTCTCTGCAGGGCAAATTGGCCTCACTTTTCTGTCCCAATGCACATTAATTCCCCCACAGGAACTCTGTTTTTTTCCAGTGAGGTACATTTGCACAGTTGGATTTAAATTTTGCTCTTAAGTGCAGTGGTGCTCACACCAATGCTAATAAAGCTGGAAGTGACATTCTGCTCCTTAGAACCTCATTCCTATGCGTTGACATTTATTTATCTCTAGGGCCCTCAATCTGTTATATAGGTTAAACACAGAGGTACCCTAAGTCTGCAGTTTACAAAAGGATATTTGAATCTGAAGATAGACTTTTGAATTTGTTTCTTGTCTTAAGATTCCTAACACCAGCCCTGCCCATGAGTTCTTAATTACTCCTCTTTCTTGAGCAAGTTAGTGTTGCATTTTCTGTCATTGGCAACCAAGGCTTTCTGATAAAAGTGTCTTCTAGATGTTGGGACCTGGCTGAGGCTCTAAGAATTCTATGGAGAGCAATCACTGTTGCATGTCCCCATGGAATATATGGTTTATAGGAGCAGACATGTTAATTAGGGAAGCACATTAATAACTGGGAATTTCCAAAACAGATCTACTCTGACAAATAGCACATAGTTCCATGAGAACGTATAATAGATTGGAAGAGAATAGTGGAGAAGACTTCCCTCAGAAAGTAATCTATCAGCTTAAATCCAGAGAATGACCAGGAATTAAGTAGGTGAGCAGAAAGGGCAAAGAATTCCAAAAAAAAAAAAAAAAAAAACACATGTGGAGGAAAACATGGCATAAATGCCCTGTGGCAGAAGGAACAAGGCATGACTAGCGATGGAAAAGAGATCCGAGTATCAGGCTGTGAGAGTGGCTGTAGGTGATGGCTGGAGAGACAAGTCAGACAGATTACGGAAGGCCTTGAAAGCCCATTTTAAGGAGTTCTGCCTTCTATTGTAACAATAATGAAAAGCCATGAAGTCCATGCTCTTACATTGTAAATTCAAGGCTCATCAAGGCAAAACAGACTTGTCTAAGGTTGCATATCACTTATGTGGCAAATTTAGGTTCAGAACTCATGCCTCTGACTCCCAGTTGACCTACAGGAGCAATTTCTGATAGTCTTTAGTGTTTTGAATATCCCAAAGAGACAATGACCTTAAATGGACTTAGAAAATCTAATGTTTTCACGGAGGTATGTTCTCAACATAACACCAATTATAACTTAATATAATTACACGTAAGATGTGCTATGACTTCTAGAAATACCTATCTACAAACAGTTTAAAAAGTGATACCCTTACAGCTTCACACCCATTAAGATGGTTATTATGGGGAAAAAATAGAAAATAAGTGTTGAGGAAGATGTAGAGAAAGGACAACTCCAGTGCATTGCAGATGGGAATGTAAAATGGTACAGCAGCTTTAGAAAACAGTATATTAGTTCATCAAAAGTTAAATGTTAAATATCTTTTGATACCCACAAAAAGTGAAAGCAGGGATTTGAACAGATATTTGTACACTAATCTTGAAAGTAACATTCTTTAAAATAGCCAAAAAATGGGAACAACTCAGAGTACATTGGCAGATCAATGGATAAACGGTTTATGGTGTATATATAAGGGGGAATGATATTCAGGCTTATATTGGAAAGAAATTCTGACACCTGCTACAACATAAAGAACCTCGAAAACATTATGTTAAGTGTAATAAGCCAGATTAAAAGGACAAATAGTGTGTAGTTCCACTTATATAAGATACTTAGAATGACCACATTCATAGAAACAGAAACTAGAATACTGGTTACCAGGAGCTAGGGGGAAGCAGGAAATTGTTGAATGTTGAAACAGAGTTTCACTTTGGGATGATGAAGAAGTTCTGAATATAGATGGTGGTAATAGTTGTACAATGATGTAAATGCAACTTTAGGCCACTGAACTATTAAAATATAAATTTTATATTTTACCACCTCACACACAAATCTTAAAAAGTTCTAATGTTAATTGTTGTCCCATATTTTAATACTATGTGAATTTATAATACAGATAAAATTTTTTATTACTTGATGAAATATAAGGAACAATTATATATCCTTTCTTCTGGTAGTTTTTGCATATAAAGGATGCCCTTTCTCCTGTACAGAAGCCAGTTCTATTAAAAGCTTTTTTGTTATAACAAGAGATGGCTTAAAAGAATAAAAGCAGTCATGAACTTATATTAGTGTGTGTTTAATCCACCACAAAAAGAAGTTCTGCCTAAGGAATGTTTCTGCCGTTCTTTTACATTTTTGTTAAAGAGATCATAAATAAGTATGGCATGTAATTTTAGTTTCTGTAACTCTGACATCATCTCCATTCAAATAATTTAAAATCCAATGCTTTGTTTGAATACTTACCCTTCCCCTAGGTCAGAAGTATGTTTTTAGTTTAAATGATTTAGACCATCAGATAAATTTCCAAATTAAGTCTTTTCCTATAGAGTTTCATATGGGGTCTTCAATCTTCATGTCCTATCCTTGAAAGTCCATCTCCTGGAGAGGAATAGGCCCATGGAAGCAGCAAATACACACATTATATTTCTGGGGAGACTGTCCTCTGAGAAGACCAGAAGTCTGGATAGTCCTTCAAATGTTAAAAATTAATGGTTGTATTTCCCATGCACTATTTTCCTTAGGAAATATTTATTTTTTTATTTATTTATTTTTCTTAGGAAATATTTATATTTACTCAAGTGCTTCTGATAGAACATGAGATCTAAGCCTCTAACCAGAGTGGACATCTTAGCAAACCCACATTCTATCCTGATGCCCCTTAAGCCTCCTCTCTTGGAAACAAACACATTCTTCCAACCATAACTGGACGAGCATGGAATGGAGGACAATATAACCTCCTGTGTTCTATGCACTGTATTTCTCCAAACAATAACCTTTAGCTTTTATGAAAGCCAATGTTCATTGTGCTTATTTCTCACTTAAAACTTAAATTTGATCTTTTCATTCCCCTGCTGAAATCCCTTCTATTGTCTATCTACTGTTCTTAGATAAAAATAGAAAATGCTTAATGTAGTCTCTAGGGAAAGAGTTTGAGGTAATGGAAAAGATGGCTCACGCATTTATGTTTTTTATTTTTTCATCTCCTTTAGCCTTCTTACCCAACTTTATGTGCTTGGCTTCTTTGAGCCTTCATTACTCTTCCAAAAATCTTGCACATTAAGAGGTTGAAAATGTACATTTTGAATCAAAATATACCTAACAAAGCATTTTAGAATCTAATTTTTCCCTTTGGGGGGCATTCTACCTCTATAACTTAATTCTCTGTCTTGAGAATTTAAATCTGGGAAAAACAGGATATTTTAACTAAGTACATTGTATTCCTTTTCCCCTCCTTCCTTCCCTTAATAATAGTGAAACCCATTAATGTTTCTGGGGACAGCCGTCTGGTAATAAACATCTATGGCAATGAAAGGATTATGTAACATCCCAGCAGAAGCCATATCATTTAAAATTTTGAATTCAAGTACTCATTTGTTTTTAGAGAGTCTGTTGCCCAGACCTCTGCTAAATTCAGCAGTGAGATGGAACTTCCCAAACTATTTTTGCTCCCAAGTAATAACCTTCCCTGTTACGTAACAAGAATGTCACAGGTTTGTATATAGTTTAACAAGTTTTTTGATGTACAGTGTATCTCTAATCCTTTCAACCATTCTTTTGAGGCTGTTAGGAATCAACAGTGTCATTTTACAGTTGATGGCTGGTAGAAAATTAAGTGGTTTGTTCCAAAATACACTGAGAGCAGGAATAAGGGTAAGGACTTAGATCCAGCTCTTCTCAGCCCATCGTGATTTTTGGAAGTGGTATTTAATGCTTTGTTTTTATGAGTTATGAAAGAACCATGTTCATTGTAGAAAATAAAGAGAAAATAGGAAAGTATAAGATGAAAATTAGAAATATTTTAATTCTCACCATCTGGTTAACCACTGTTCACATTTTTGTGTGTTTCCTTTCAGGTTTCTTATATATGGATGTGTGTGTGTGTGTGTGTGTGCAGTTATGTGTATGTGAATTCTCACAAAATTGGATCCTATTGCATTGTAACTGACTTAGAACAGGTGGAACAGGTGTGCGGCAATGATAATGGAACTATTTCAGTCTGTATGTAATGTAAACTGGGTCTCATTTTCTCCTCCTATCTGCTAAGAATGAAGAGGCGAAATAGGGCCAGAGGAAACGTCTGCTCCAAGTAAATCCCTTTTTTATTTTCTTCAGTTTCAGCAGAACATATTCCTGGGAACCTGAAACCAGAGAGAGAAATATCTGATCTCTTAGGGCCAAGTAAATGTAACAGAAATCAGGCAGATAGACCTGACTTGGAACTATGAAATGTCATGGCAGGTGATTTCAGATAGGCTTCTGGATGCTGCAGGGTCTCCTGTCCAACTGAGGAGTAGACCACCCTGGCCCATAGCAATGCCAAGGAGAGGGAAGGAGGCAGTGTTGTGTAGACTATGGAGATAGATGAGGGTCTGAAGTTCTGCTCTGGAGCCTAACTAGCCATGTAACATTAGGGGAGGCTCTGACCTGCAGCTATCTTCTCTGTAAAATGGGAATAAATATATAATTTACATAAACCCTTTTTATAGTACCTGGCATATAGAAAGTACTTAACAGATGGAAACTTTAAATATATGGGATCATCATACTGCTTGGTGGTATGACATGGTATGGCTCACTTTTAGGGCTTTAAGCAGAAGACTCTCTGCTTTCTTGATTTGTAGGGAAATTCCTGGATTCCGGCAGTGCCTGTTCTTATTATGCAGGCTCTGCCCCCACCACTCCCACATCTACCTGGCTAGATCTGCTAATTCAACTCAGAGCATCTTTATGTTGGCCCTATGTATGTTGCCTGATGTGTAGGCACTTTGGGCTCAAAAGGATAAATAAGAACATGACTTTCCTCCATATGTGCTAATAGAGAGGTAAACAAACAAAAAAATTATATGGTGTATACTCAAATGAAAGATCTAAAAGGCAGTGTGTGTGTCTGATGTAAGCTCACAAGATTGTATAAGAACTCAGATCTCATCATGAAAAGGGGCAGGAGCATCTTTTCATGTCATTCTGAAAATATTCAGAGGGGTTGGAAGCAGGTATACTACATATCAGAAGCTGATTAAAACCCTAAGCACATAATTTTTCCCTTGGGGGAAGGCAGAAGGTTGGGAGCAGAACATTTGTTTGTGGTCCTTGTTTCATTATTTCCTTCTTTTCACACCAGAACTCCCAGATTCCTTTTTTTTTTTTTAAGATTTATTTATTTATTTATTCATGATAGACACGGGGGGGGGGGGTGGCGGGCAGAGAGGCAGAGACACAGGCAGAGGGAGAAGCAGGCTCCATGCCGGGAGCCCGACATGGGATTCGATCCCGAGTCTCCAGGGTCACGCCCTGGGCCAAAGGCAGGCGCTAAACCACTGCGCCACCCAGGGATCCCCCCAGATCCTAATATTACCACAATAAGGAAGTATACATTTTGCCCTACTGAGTTTCTAGTCTATCATTAGATCCAGAGAAGTACAAAGTGACAGTCTTGCCTAGTTGAGGTTACATGGTACAAAGTTCCATAAAAGAAGACAGAAGGGCCCCCTGGCTCCATCCAATGGACCCCAACAAGTTTCTTGGAGGACAGTCAGACAGACATCCAAGGTGAGAACTAAACAGTGACTAGGGCTTAACCACTATGGGGACAGACAGAAAGCTATTCCAGTCTGGGAGATAGCATGGCACAGGCCTGGAGCTGATGGAGAATGACAGGCAATCAGTATGGTTAGACAATGAGGTACCTCCAATATGACAGACTTGGAGTGTACATTTGTGGATAGAGTACACTAAGTTGTTGCAGGGCCAGGATTTGGGCAAACTACACCTTCTCTGGCTTTGCCTCCCTCCAAGAGTACCTGAGACTCCCTTTATTTGCTAGTAGAAAATGAGTAACATTAATAACAGGATGAGAAGGAGCCCAATGAAAGATTTAGGCATAAAATCTTTTAGTATGTAATTACCAAGGACTTCATTTTTATGCTAATACAGGAACTTCCCTTTCTTTGGAGCCATTAAAAATAACAGGCCATATCACTTTTTCCTCTATGAAGGTCCAGAGGAGATTGGTTTCTCCTATTGGATGGGACTGTTTCCAGATTCTAGTGGCAAATCAGCCAGAGAATTATGTATGGAAGGAAGGATGGCTCCATTTTGATAAAATGGACTATGAAGTTAGATGCATGGGAATGAATCCAGGTTCTGCCATTATCCAGTAGTGTAGCTTTAGGCAAGTTGCTGAACCTTTCAGAGCCATCCTGTAAATCACAAACCATTTCCTACAGTGTAGGTTTGTTGTGAGGCACAAGGAAGATGATGCCTCAGGTCCCTAAAATAGTATGTAGTGTGTATGAAGCTGCACAGAAGAGCTGGTTTTAGTCAAAGCGATTATTCAGCTCCATTGATTGAAAATCTATCTCTTGGGAGAAAAGATGCTAGATTTCAGGTCTTTGTGTAGAGAGATATTTGACTGTCTCAGCTCTCTGAGTAGGGAAGTTGAGGAAGAATATCTTATTCTTTTACATGTATTTGTCCCTGCTCCATGACCCCAAAATAAAAAGTGCTACCTTGAATGATCACATGAGAATATGTATCTTCGTCATTGAAAATCTCTATCAGAATTCCCTCCTCTCCACAAGGCCCTCCCCATTCTTAAGGGCAGCATTTTCCTACCAAGAAACTGTATCACTGTGTAGCCCAGCAGTTCTCAAAGTGTGGTTTGTAACAACACCAAGACATTTTTTCCCCTCTCTTTTTTAAGCATGTTGATTTTGACTAATGATGCAAAAGCAATGATGTGAAAATCCTGTGGTACCTTAGCACATAAGTCAAGGCAACGGCAGCAAACCATACCAGGAATCACTGCATTTCTCAATAGCACACACTTGCAATGTAAAAAAAATTCTCTAAAAACTAGTTTCACCTAGTAATGTCCTTCATGAGGCAGTAAAAATTAGTATTATTTAATCTAGACCTTTGAGGACACATCTTTATGATACTCTGTGTGATAGGATTGGAAGTATATGTAAAGCACCAGCATAGTTATCTAAGGAAGAATCACTCTGACTGTTATTTGAACTACGAGCCATACTAACAGCTTTTTTGTGGAGCTCCATTTAAGTGGGAAAAAAATGGCAAACCATGGTTATGCAAACTGAGGTATTTGCTTGACATTTGCTCAAAAATGAACAAAGTGAGCTTGTCACTTGAGGAAAACAACTTGGTAGTATTTGTTGCCAATGATAAAATCTTGAACTTGAAGCAGAATGTACAATTTTAGAAAACTCAAATCTGCCTCTGCCAGTAAGCTTAACAGTTTCCTTGGTTTTAGATTATTCTCTTGAGACTGGAGGTAGTATTAAGAAATGATTTTTTCTATTTTGTAACAAAACATGTTGACATTTACAAGATTTGCATCAGCCGGATAAACATGATTTTCCACATACATGATGTTACAAAATCATGATGCATAAGTAAAAGATAATTCAAAGTATAATATAATCAATGGGTTTTAATAAAATAAGTAAGTACCAAATTTTATTATTAGAGTTTCATATTTCACAATGCAAAGCCCTAAACTTTACCACTTGTTGAGTTTTAGTGTAGGATTAAAGAATATCCATAATTATCTTGAAAATGCTATAATTAAAATATCTTTCCCTTTAACAACTACATATATTTGTAAGATTAGATTTTATTTATGTTTTGATAGAAATAACCTACCTCAACATATATAGGAATACATTTTTTTTTCTTAAGCCAAACATTAAGGAGTTTTGCAAAAATGCAACTGACACATTCAGTAAGATTTTTTATTTTAGAAGTTAGTATTTTTAAAAATTTGGTATTGGCATGTAACAGATTGAAATATAATTTTAAATGAATTAATCTATAAATAATTCTGTTTTATTTATTTTTTTTTAAATTTTTATTTATTTATGATAGTCACACACAGAGAGAGAGAGAGAGAGAGAGAGAGGCAGAGGGAGAAGCAGGCTCCATGCACCGGGAGCCCGACGTGGGATTCGATCCTGGGTCTCCAGGATCGCGCCCTGGGCCAAAGGCAGGCGCCAAACCACTGCGCCACCCAGGGATCCCAATAATTCTGTTTTAATTACAAATATTGACATAACCCACATAAACAAAAGCTATTTTTTTTAACAAAAGCTATTTTTAAGAGAGTATAATATATCCTTGAATCCACAAAGCTTGCAAATCACTAGTTAGCTAAAGACATTTGCTCTGTAAAGGGGGTTTAGAAGAAAAGTTCTTTCTGTTAAATGTCTATCAGAAGTAGAAAAATAAGGAGGGGGAGAGGAGACTCTTAAGTGTATATGTTGTGGGGGTTTTGTTGTTGTTTTAATTGCTAAATTCCCTTCCAAATTTGATATCCTAGAATTCTGAGGAACTTTTTCACTTTTAGGTATTGTTTTGTGGATGGAAAAAAAAAAAACCTACAGAGAAAGAAAGAGAATGAGAGAGGGTGGGGATAGGGTGGGGAGGTAGGTTGGAGAATTAATAGGCAAGTCGCATCACCTCCCTGAGCATTTATTTTTTTAATGAGGTTTAGTGTGGATGGTTTATAATCCTCTCCCCCTGTTCCTGATAATTCCCTAGATCAATGAAACTATTAAAATAAGAAGGACACCCTAAGCAGGATGGCCTTCTAACTATCTTTGGGGAAATTGGAAAGGAAAAACTTAACATCTGGACTAAAGCTTAGAACAATCTGGTAACTTTTAATGAGCTTGAACTTAATAAAGCTCTTAGTTCCACCAAATAATTTAACAATATGGTAAGCTTTCCCCTGGAAAAAGACCTTTCTAAATATAATTCTTTGTGGTTGAACAATATGCTACTCTGGACCTTGTAAGGACCCTGTGCTTGAAAGATGACTTTCTATGAGCCCCTTCCTACGTAGGTGTGTTCAAAGTCCTTTTTCATCTTTAACATCAATTGTTATGTTCATGCAGTCCTGGGTGGTGAAAGAGAGAAGTATCATGCTTATATTGAGGAAACACAACTGTAGAGAGGTTAAGTGACTTACTCAAGGTAAACCTAACGGCCTGCTGAGTTCTTTGATCCCTGATTTTGAAGAACTTGTATTTCACTGTGGAAATAAGCATTGCACATGTGATCCCCTTTGACAATATGGTAGAACAAAATGGACACAAAGAAGGACAAATTGTTTTCTATTCTCAGAGCTGTTGCTAAATTGGCACACATCACTTACCCTCACTGAAAATGCGTGTATTTCCCCCACCTCTTCATCAAATAGTTATGGTATGCATGGCATCTCGTAGTTGGTTGATCAGCATGCCTTGCCATCCTTATTGGCAAGGGAGTTGGAGAAAGGAAAGATCATCACGTGTTGGTATCTGCCAGTTTCATGCTTGCCCCTGAAGTATTCATGGATTTGTGAAGACCAGAAGCAATGTTTTGGGGAGGCAGATGTTTCATGGAATAGGTCCAGGATGAGCAAAATAAATAAAAATGTGCATGGAACATGGAGGGAGGTGAACAAGCCTCCTTTGAGCTCTGGCAGTTGTATTGGTGTTACATGAGTATTCCTCCGCATGCCTCTTATCTAGGCTTTCTCAAATTTTGTTTGATTTCTCTCTACATGATTTCACCTGAACTTGTGCCTTGAACTATCCATGTACTGGCTCCCAGGTTTACATCTTCAAGCATCTCTTCCCCTCTGAACGCAACATCTATCTAATTGCCTTCTTGACATCCATTTCCACTTGGAATTCTGACGTCTTGGATTCAACATATAAAAAGGAGGACTCTTGATTTCTCCTTGCAAACCTGCTTTTCTATTTCAGTAAAGGGAATTACACTTCACCTTATAGCTCACAATGCCTAGATGTCCATCTTGTTCTTCTTCCCCTTCCATCTAGCATCTAGTCAACTATCAGGTTCTTACAGCATAACTTACAAAATTACCCAGGAACTGTTCACCTCTCTTCTCTGTATCATCTGGTGGAGGCCTCTATAATCCTCCACAAGGACTATGGTAATGATCCCATAAATTTTCCTCTCTCATTATACTCTTGTGCCCCACCCCAGTCTGTTCAAATGTTCATTGTGCATTTGAAACCTAAACCACATCCCGTCATTCCCATTCTTAAAATTCCAATGACATTCCAATGAATTGAGACTAAAACCTAAGTTCTCTATTGTTTCTTCAGGTAACCTATATACGACTTATCCCTGCCCTCCTCTATACTTCATCTCAAGACATGACACATACCTCCTCACCTACTGTTCTCTAGGCCCCATTACCTTCTCCCTGTTCTTAGAAAATGGCCAAGTTTAATCCTGCCTCAGGGCCTTTGCATTTGTTGCCTGCTCTGTCTTAAATGCTCTTTTCACAAACCTTTCCATAGATGGTTCCTAACCAGAGGAGTTGCTTACCTCACCCTTATGGATTTCAGTGCTGGCATCCATCATTTTCCTCCAAAATATCCTAACTCTACATCAGTGCTTCCATCTGCTTGTCTCTGTGCACATTCAGGAGGACAGACCTTGCTGTATAAAAATCACATAGTACAAGTGCATTGCTGATTCTCTTGCTGCTAGAACTCATTCCATTCTTTTCCTCTTTACCCTGTGGTTCTGTGTGTCTGTTTGCTTGTTTAAGGAACCTTGATTCACTCATCTCCCCTTTCTAACAATTAATATTTATTGAGTCCTCATTATCTAGTGGGCCTTTTACATGTGTTATCTTATTCAATCTTCACATTCACTCTGAAATGTGGGTACTAGGATTCTCATTTTACAGTTGTGTCCAGAGCTACACAGCTAGGATTCAAACTCATGTCTAACTCTAAAGCCTATTTGAATATCAGATTTAATATCCTTATGAACTAAGATGATTCTACAACCCTCAACTCTATTATCCCTTTTAATGAAAGCTTCCGTCTCTACTGACTAAATAAATAATCATATTAGTAAATGCAGCACAAAAGATTGTTTTCATAGGGAGGGGAAAAGGACTTGTCTCTTCCACGTTCTCTTATTTTTTTTTTCCTTGGGCTGCCTACTGCTAAATGGTTTTTAAATAGCAATTTAACCACCCACAGAGAGACCTCGGTTTACAAATTTTCTTAGTGCACATCAGTGCTGTTACTCTTTGCCTGGTTTGGAGGTTTGGTTTAGTTTGTGCTTAAAATAATAAATGGATACAATTTGTAAGCATAACACAAGTGACTAAATTTGAAAAGGAAAATGTGTTTATATACATATTTTCCTTTCAGTCTGTTTCTGTAGAGATGAAAAAATATCTGGCACCTGAAGCTGCAGTTGTAGCAGAGAGAAATCTCTTAAAATATATAGAATCACAGAATGTTATAGCTGGAAGGGACACTGACTGGGAGCTGGTGACAGAGAACACAGGTCTCATTCTATCTGGGATCACGTAACAAGGGAGCGGCTGTGTGGCTGGTTATGAATCACAGTTTATTCAGTAAGGCGGGAGGAGGCTTACTTTCTCAGCCTAATTTTCCTTCATTTGTAAACTATGAGCAGTAATAGTGCTTACCCCAGAGGGTAGTTGTTGCATGCTTCATATATAAATTGTTTATCATTGTGCCTGACCTACATGTGTTCAAGAAATGCCAGCTGTCCTCTTTTTCTTCCTTTCTCTCTTCTGAATATCATTGTCTTCAGTGACAGATTTTTATAAGCCTTCTGGGTATGTGTACTGTTGATGTACTGTTTTCTCAATGCTAGATAATTGTAATTTTATCTGGAAAACAAATAATTATTCCCTGTTTTCTAGGTTCTGATAGATGTCACTTGCCATTTCATTTTCCCACGAAACTTTGTTCTGATATCTTCATGAATCCAGACTATTCTTTTCTCCCATCATTCCGACAAGAACCATGGAATGTTTAGAAGAGGTCAAACACTGCACTTGATGTTTATGTGCACATAATTACTGCATTTACCTCACACAGAAAAACTAAGGTCAGCATTAAGGTTAAGTAACTTATCCCAAGTTATATGGTTTGTAAGAGAGCCACGTAATGAAACCTGGGCCATATAAACTACAAGCACAGTTATCTCACTGTCTGTCATTCATAACTATCATAGTTACTTGCTTATGATATAGATTTTAAAATCTCCCATGATTAAGGGTTAAGGTTAAGAGTCAGTGGAGAAGACACAGACCCATCATCACTACTGTGCTACCTCTTTCACCCAGAGCTGTCAATTAGAACTATACAAAAGCCTATAAATTACCTGTATAATTCCTAATCAGACTCATGGACCATTAGTTCCTAAATTCTGCCTCTTGTGGGAAGATACTGTTGGATAGCACTTGATGTCAACCCCAGATGTTAAATATACCCTCAGAGTTGTAGAAGTCCCAAGTTTTTATAATTAATTTTGATGAACAACAATTCTCTTATATATGTGGGTAGGTCATGCTTTTTCAGTGTGGATATCTCTTGTTCTACTTTATAAGGTAAATCATCCCTTTGAGCAGTTAGTTTCTGTTCATTTAAAAGAAAATACAATTGTATTCCTTAGTAATCCATTATGTCTTTGTCATCTATGACTATTTCACAAGATATACATTTTATTATCTTTACATCTTGCTTCTAATGTATTATCTACCTACAACAAGTGCATCATCTTTGCCTATTAAAATTTTACCCATCATTGAGATTTCATTTCAAAAGCTCTTTCTCAGTCTTGAAGTCTTTCCTGATTCTTTCATTTGACCCTATTGCTCCACCCCTTTCCCATCAAGATAGACAAAACAACTGGAAGTGCTGGCATCTGCCCTTGGGCTTCCATAGCATTTTAGCTTTTTCTTTCTTGTGACAATTAACACTACACACTTCATCCAATAAATTTTTCTGTACCTATCTTCATTCTCTAGAGTCTGAACTTTAGCAAGGTAGGGATTATTGTATAATTAGGATGCTTTGACTTCGCACACACACACACACACACAAAAACCCAGGACACCCAACTAAAATTGGCTCGTATGATAAAATATTTATGTCTTTTAACAGAAGTTCTGAGTTAACAGAGTTCCAGGATTGCTTAATTTAGGTGCTCAACAAGTGAATTTTCTTTTTCTGTGACTCTGTATTTTCTCCTCATGGACTCAAGATGGCTGCAAACAGCACCTCCTCGAGGTCAACATTTAAGGAGAGGAGGGAGGAAGCAGGTATATTGTCTCTATAAGCCTGTTTTTATCTAGGAAGAAAATACTTCCCAGAAGTTCTCCATTAGAATTCCTCTGTGTCTCATTAGCCAGAGCTGGTTCACATGCTTGCTCCAAATCAATGACTGGCAAAGGGGAATGGGATTGTTACCATTGGTTTAGATCAATTTAAGTTTAGATCAGTCAGAATGTGTCCTCTGGGATTGGGGGAAGGGTCTATCTTTGCTGAGCACACTGCCATCTGCCTGACTGCTGAGTAAAATTGGAGTTGTGTTAGCAATCAGGGAGGAAATGGCTCTATTAAATAGAATCAAGCATATTTGAATATATTGAATTTATATTCAGTAGATGAAATAATATTTGCCATCATTTCGACTTAGCTATCTCTGCATTTTTCACAAGGGCTGGTAACAGCTCAACGAATGCTTATTGGACTTAATATTTTTTCTTATCTAACAAATATTTAGTAGCTATCTATATGATAGGCACAGTTTTAGGGGTTAGATATACAATGGTAAGTAAAATCAGATGGAATCACTGCCATAAATATTAAATAATAGCCAAGCTTACTATGTGGAAAATGCAGTGCTAAAAATTTTATATGTATCATTTTCATTCTTAATCCTATAGGATAGGTTCTATTAAAATCATTTTTTCTGTGGAGAGAACTATGGTGTAACAAAGCTAAGAATCTTGACACAGGTAAAATTCAAGCCAAATTACATCTGAATCTTTTTTAAGATTTATTTCGCAGAGAGTGCACAGGCATGCTTTCCCACAGGCATGCATGTAGGGGGAGGGGAGGAGGGAGAGGGAGGGGAAAGAATCTCAATAGATTCCCCACTGAGGGATGCCTGGGTGGCTCTGTGGTTGGGCTCCTGCCTTTGGCTGGGGTCGTGATCCCAGATAGAGTCCCACATGGGGCTCCCTGCATGGAGCCTGCTTCTCCCTCTGCCTATGTCTCTGCCTCTCTCTCTCAGTCTGTGTCTCTCATGAATAATTAAATAAATCTTAAAAAAAAAAAAAAAAAAAAAAGATTCCCCACTGAGCACAAAGCTGACACTGGCTGGATCCAGAGACCTCCAGATCATGACCTGAGCTGAAATCAAGAGTCAGAGCTTAACAGACTGAGCTACCCAGGCACCCCTCCTTTGAATCCTTTTAAATAATGATAATAATAATAATTAATAAGTGCACACACACATGTGTGTGTTTATACATGAGTGTAATAGACTTACCTTACTTGTTGGAGTAGTGAGTTCTCTGACTTTATTCTTATTTGAAGGACCACTTTTATTATGTTCTCCCAGTCTTTCTTAAATTCCTTGAAAACCCTCTTCATTTTATGTTCAGGATTTAGGGGACAAGTCTACTCACCTGCATGGCATTTTAAATGATGATCTCCTCCTCTTATCCTGTGACTTTACCTAAAGGCTAATCTCTGGCTTTTGAGGAACCTACTTGTAGACTGGTAGAGTATGATATAGTGGTCTGTTTAACTCCTTCTCATTTTGAACCACCTTGTATTTATACCAACAAACAATACCAGAAAATAAACCGCACTGTTTAATGATAAGACTTAGACAACAGACATGTTTTATTTTCCCTGTATAATATATTTAAAAAATTCAGTTGCCCATGCTTAAAAATGGAGATGTTTTGCATAAAATATGGATTTCCACCTAGTATTGAAAAACAGGGAGATTGGATGCATGAAGGGTGAATATTGGCTGGGACCTAGCTGGCAGGAACTGAGTAGCTGCTGCCTGTCTTGGGGCCAATGCCTCCAGTTTGACATGGTAACAAACATTCTTATTTTAGGTGTCTGCTATATTAGTTAACATCTGCTACAGCAAGCAACTCTAAAATTTTAGTGACAACATCAAAACTTGAGTGCAACAGCAAACATTTCTTGCTCACATCATGTGAGACCTGTGGTTCTGTTGGAGCTCTGCCTAGCAGGGCTGGCTTCATGGATATATAAACTGCACAGTCATATAGGGTGTTATGCTAAGCCTTTTATTGAATGCTATGTTGCCACTCTCTTAAAATTCTTAATTTTTGAACAAGGGGCACTAGATTTTAATTTTTCAATAGGTCCCATCCATTTGTAGGTCCTTAGCATTTCTGCTAAGTTCTACATAATTTTATTTAGGGCTCAGACTGAAGGAACGGCCATAGCCAGATCATGCTGTTCTCATGGCAGAGAACAGGAGATCATAGGGCTGGGGTAAGGCTATAGGAGATCTCTTAAAGCCTCCACAAGTAACTAGAACATTGTTACTTTCCATGAGTCAGGCCAATCACATAGCTAAGCCCAAAGTCACAGTGGTGAGGAGGTGAGCTTCACCCCAAGAAAGCACCTACCAAAGCATTCTAATCCTACTCAAAAGTTCATCACTTTTGGGATCCCTGAGTGGTGCAGCGGTTTGGCGCCTGCCTTTGGCCCAGGGCGCGATCCTGGAGACTCGGGATCGAATCCCACATCGGGCTCCCGGTGCATGGAGCCTGCTTCTCCCTCTGCCTGTGTCTCTGCCTCTCTCTCTCTCTCTCTGTGACTATCATAAATAAAAAAAAAAAAAAATTAAGAAAAAAAAAAGTTCATCACTTTTGAGGCAGTGATAAATTCCATTCTTACATATCTGGTATTCTCCCTAGAGCTAGTGTTCAAGATTTAGTGGATAGAGTGGCCAATCGGCAATGTCATGGGATCTATAAGATAATATCAAATAGCAAGTAATCAGTTTACCAAAAGTGATAGTTTATTTTTTAAAAGATATAAACCAAATATGCTGGCTATGTTTTTCCTCACAATTTTTTTTTGTTCGAATTAAAGACCAATTTGAGTCTTGAAATGTACCTTGAGTCATTTTACTCTGTTTAAATATTAATTTGTCTTCATCACAGGTGTAGTTTTTTTTTCTGCTTGGTTTTTCAAGCAGAAATGATAAAATTAAATAAATCAATAGACTATTTAGCTTTAATATTGAGATTTTTGGGGTAGAGTATTATTGCTCCCTAATTAATTGAGTATTTAATTCTCTGGTGACTTAGAGAAGCTTCAGTCATGACATATAACCCATCTGCAATGTCAGAACCTAATTTCAGGCTTCATTATTATGATTGAGATGAGGACTGTGGGTTTATGAATCTTTATAAAAAGAACATATAGAGACTTCTATAATCTTGTGCCTATTACATAGAAATTAAGTTACATTTCTGAAGCTGAATGGACACTGCAATTGTCAGTAACTAAGCTCAGACTTGAGGACTGTGGTCCTGGGCCATGCATTAGATGTATCACGTCTCTTTTTACAGAGGAGAATGGGCCCCTATGGCGCTGGAACCTGTGCAAAAGTGGCAAAATAGCAATAGGGTTGATGGGCTGAAAATCTCAGGAGTCAGGAGTTTGTACTAAACCATAATTTCAATTTCAATATTCACTTCCTGATAGTTTGCCTGCCTAACATCTTAAGGGCGTATTTGCAAGAGTCCTGATCATCTTTATTGGCATCAAAACATCAGGTTTTCAAAGAGTCCATATATTCACCCTCTCATTTGCTCATTACACCACCAGGCCCTAAGTAGACCCAGTATTAGTATTAATGATATTGTACATGCAAGGAATGAAAATTTGGGGGTAATATAGCAGACAAGGAACAGAAAAAGGGAAATAGACTTCCTGAATCCCGATCATTGCTTTGTTTCTGCTGGGGTCTAATTATTCCTGGTAGAAATCAGAGAATTTCCTCCATGATGAATCTTATGTACAGCCAGCTTGGCTTGGTGTACAGTTGTCAGATTTAGAAAGACATGGGTTTGGCTCCTATAACTTTCTCACTTATTACCTGAGAGACTTTGGGTAAGCTATATCAACTACCTCAATTTCCCTAACCCTATGAGATGATATTACATACTTTGAAGATTCTTAAGTGTATTACATTAAATAGCTCATGGAAAATAATTAGTATAGCTCCTGGAACATAGTCATGGATATCCTACAGCAACCTCTTCTGCACTATTTTGAATAGGTTGAGAAATAAAAGGAACACTAGAGACTAAAATACCACCTTATCTACTGATAGGCCATGTTGGAGAGTGTGGCTTTAGGTCTAATTACAGATGAACTTGCATGCTCAGAATTGGTCCTCAGTCATGGCAGTGCTTGTCCAAGGCAGGCCCCTTCACAGGGAAGCCTCCTGGACCAAGGATGACATGGAAGAGCAGAGGAGATTTTGTGTTCTTTAAGAAGGGAGAGGAAGAGATGGATGGAATGTCCATCCTTGGACCAGTTTGATGGTTGACAAGTCAAACAGCCTTGACTAGTTTCTCTAGTCAAATTTGTCAATAAGAATCTTTCCACTACATCCAGGGACAAAGTGAATAAAAGGAATGAAGACAAGCCCACTAGTTGGGCTTCCATTCTAAAGAATGGATATCAAGACTGGAGAAAAACTCAACACTAATAGAATATCTCAGTAAGTCTTAGCTGTTATTGGAGTTAAAGTAGGAGATTTAAAAGTTTACTGAAAAATCCATGACCAAAATATCTCAAGTTACACGATGCCCCCAGTCTTTTCTTGGATGAACAGTATTCCATGATAAGGATGCCTAGATGGGGTTTAGAATAACCTTAGCATCAGGAAGGGATGTGGGCAGCTCAGGTGGCTCAGTGGTTTGGCGCCGCCTTCAGCCCAGGGCCTGATCCTGGAGACCTGGCATGGAGTCCCACATCAGGCTTCCCACATGCAGCCTGCTTCTCCCTGTGCCTGTGTCTCTGCCTCTCTCTCTCTGTCTCTCATCAATAAATAAAATCTTAAAAAAAAAAGAAGGGATTACATGATCAAGCTAATTTGTGTCCATGACTTCACCTCTATCAAATTGCAGATTCCGTTTAGAAGCTAAAGCTATGCCTTACATATTTCTCACAGTACCTTGTAGAGTCTTTGCCGATAATTATTATACTTTTTGCTCATCTAGCTATGAATTTTACAGCTTGCAAAGCACTTTTGTGTTGATGATTTCATTTGGTCTTTTCACCAGTCTGAGGAGGGAGGATGGGAGGGAAGAAAGGAAGAGGTTATTCACCTCATTTCACATCTGAGGATGTTGAGGCTCAGAGCAGCTGTGTGAGTTGTCCAGCTAATGAAGCAGAGTGCCAAAATTTGACTCTGGAACTGGAATGTAGGTCACTGACTCTTGATGTAGTGTTCCTCCATTAATATTTGTAATTTTATCTGAATGAGGCTGGTTTCCCCAAAACTAGTTGACCTAACATATATCATCCTAGGAGTCCCAGTAATGCTCATAAGGCAAGATAAACCCAGATTTGTAGCATTTGTAGGCTTGCTTCTCTTAGGATTTCTGCTGATACTTCTGCTACTCATCAGGAGACATGGGTTGTCATGGTGATGGGAATGGGGGAGGTTGGGCTGGAGAAGAATTACAAAAATGTCTGAAGGGATACAACCAAATGTGAAGATGAATATGATTGTTGCAATGGGAGAAGCCATTATAGAGTCAGGGACATCTCTATGGGTCTGATTACCTGAATTGTCTCCCCAAGTTCCAGAAGCCATTCAGAGAAAGACGTTTTTACCAGTAAGATTAAATTAGGTTACTTTTTGCCATGGGCATCATTAATTAGAACCATAGCACTGTGTCACCAATTAATATCATACCCTATAGCATAGTGGGAAAAGACAATATAGTAGACTGAATAATGCATCCTCTCCCTTGTCCCCACCCCCCCCCAGATATGTCCACAGTCTAATTATTGGAACACAGGACTATGTTACCTCTCATGACAAAAGGGACTTTGAAGATATGATTAAGATAAAGATCATGAAATGAGATTATTTTAAATTATGTGGGCTCAATGTAGTAACAATAACATAAGTGAGAGGAGACAAGAGAGTCCTAGAAGAATGTTATAATAAAAGTAGAAGCTGAAGTGATACAATTGCTGGCTGGGGGCCATGAGCCGAGGAATGCAGGCTACTTGTAGGAGCTAGAAATGGCAAGAAAACAGATTCTTCCTTCAGGTCAATGGAAGAAAAACAGAATGTATGCAGCACTGCCTTCAACTTGATTTTAGCCTTGAGAGACACATTTTAGAATTCTGACCTCTTGAACTATAAAATAAATTTGTGTTGTTTTATGCCACTAAGTGTTCAATGATTCTTTATAGCAGCAATAGGAAACTAACATATATAAGGTGAGGTTTAAATTTTAGTTCCTACATTTAGTTGCCTTGTACACAGGATGAACTATGTTTGAGTACCAATTAACTAATATTTATTTATTTAAAATGGGATGATAATAGAACTTTTTTGTTGGATTACTGAGAGGATTAAATGAGACAGTAGATGGAAGATGTTTATACTCAGTGTGTCACATACTAAAACCCAGATTAAGGGTTGTCAAAATGCCAGTAAATATCTTTTATTTTTTTAACAATATTACACCAGCCTCAAGGTAATAGAAATTACCTTGTACATCTAAAAATTGCAGATCTATGTAACCACAGTCTACTTCAGAAAAAAATTATCTGCTTAGAAGGTTTTATTTCTCCTCTACACAGATGAGTAACTGGATCTGATTTGCCTCAAGAATGGGAAGTAAGTTTTAAATACTATTATCGGTTACCTAAGAATGCAGGGAGGCTCAGAAATATGGCAGGCATGGCCAGCAAGTGCAGGAAAAAATGCTTCACATCCCTTGCCATCAGAGAAATACAAATCAAAACCACAATGACATATGACCTCACACCCTTCAGAATGCCTAAAATTAACAAGACAGGGAGCAACAAATGTTGGAGAGGACGTGGAGAAAGGGGAACCCTCTTGCACTGTTGGTGGGAATTCAAACTGGTACAGCCACTCTGGAAAAGTATAGAGGTCCCTGAAGAAGTTAAAAATAGAGCTACCCTCTATTTGACCCAAATTGCACTATTGCAATTGACCCAGCAATTGCACTACTGGGTATTTACCCCAAAGATATTGATGTAGTGAAACACTGGGATGCCTGCACCCCAGTGTTCATAACAGCAATGTCCACAGTAGCCAAACTGTGGAAGGAGCCACAATGTCCTTCAACAGATGAATGAATAAAGAAGATGTGATATATATCTATATGTATATCTATATATATCTCACAACTATATATGTATTCCATTATATATATATATATATATTGCAAGATGGGTAGATTTTTCCAACAGAAACTACACTTTGAGGAAATCCACAATTTACTAATTTATATAAACATATAAAAAATGTCAGAACTGTACTTAGAATACTATCCCCTTCACCCCTTCAACTGATGGTCAATTACTGCACATCTTTGAGGCCTCAGCTTATTATCCTTCCTGAAAAGTGTTTCCTACCCCTCCACCTTCTCCCATTCTCCCACCTTTTTTCTGGGCTATTTGACCTTTTACACCCTTCTTAGGACATCCTGGGACTTTGTAACTGTTCATTTCGCTTTATTTTTTTCCCTGTCTTTCCCTGTAGATTCCACAAAAGAAGGGGCTGTACCCTTCTTGCTCACCATGATCCCCATCTTTTAGCACAGTCTTAAATATACATTCAAGGAAAGGAGGGATGACAGGCCTTAGGGTGAGTGCTATCCTGGATATTATAAGCCTAGTGAATTAGTCAATCCCATAAACCTCTATTTCCTAATTTGAAAACTGTAATGCCTTTTCTACCAATCTCCCAGGGTGAGGTTCAAGGAAGGGAAAGCAGATCCAAGAATGCATAGTGGGTTATGTAAGCAATATGGCTTTACTTCAGATCCACATCATGGCCTAATTTCAGCACCTTACACTTACTGGGCAATGCCTACTTTGTATTTGACTTCGAGTCTAATGTGAGCAGAACAGTCTTGTTCTCATAATGTATAAAAGTCTAGTGGCTAGTTCAACAATAGCACAGCAAAGATTACCTCCTTTATCTAGGTTAAAGGATCCTATCTCTACCATCACTTCCACCATTGCTTATGGGAGTCTGAGGGGGTGGGAGGACTGCAAGACTTCACTTTCTAGAAGGAGATGGAATCTGAGTTGTGTAGAGCTCTCTAAGTTAATTAAATTATCTATATAAATAGAACATTTTTGTATGCAAAGTGAATGACAATCTGTGTAATTTCCCATATAGAGGTTGAAAAGGAGGAATTGATTACTGGGAAAACAAAAGCCTTAGTGACATGAATGTTTCAATTAGATAGCGAAGAAGGGAAAGTGGAAAAGGAAACTGTAAAGTATATTGGGCCCATGGATTAGAGCTTCTTCAAATACCTGATTAGATGGAGATTTGATTTTCATGATACAGAACCATAAGGATTGTGAATGGGTTTTGCCATGACACCTGCCCCTGGCCACACACCCATACAAATATGGGGAATATAGGGAGGTAATGATTTGTTGCTTCCAAACAGTTAGTGGCTCAAGTTGTGGTTCTATCAATATCTTCCTGTGATTAGAAGGTAGAAAAATCCCACTGGACTCCCCATTTTTTTATCCACACAAAGGGATTTCTATCTCTTAGTAAGCATGTTTCTTTATGTTGGTAAAATGTTATTTTTCCTGTAAGTAACATCATAGTTGCAATTTTTCAATGAATTTAATCCTCCCTATCTTTCTTCCCTCCCTCCTTCATTGAGGTGTAATTGACATATAATAAACTGCACATATTTAAAGGGTAAAATTGAATTTGTGTATATGTATACCTATAAAATCTTCATCAAATCAAAATAATTAGCATACCCATCACCTCCAAAAGATTCCACCTGGCTCTTTATTATCTCTCCTTCCCTTCATTCCCCATTCCCTGACACCAGGAAACCACTGCTGAACTTTCTATCACTATAGATTAGTTCATATTATATAGAACCTATTATTAATGAAATCACACAGTATGTACATTTTTTTACCTGTTTTCATCACTCAACACTATCTTGAGGATTATTTTTTACATGTATTAGTTTCTTCCTTTTTATTCGTAGTGGTGTTCTATGGTATAGTTATACTATAATTTGTTTATGAATTTGCTTTTGATATTTGAGTTGTTTTCAATTTTTGGTAATTACAAATAAGCTGCTGTGATCATTTGTGCATAAGGCATTGTGTGGCCATAGGCTTTCTTTTCTCTTGGTCTTTTCATTTTTCTGCCTTCACTCATTTTCTGTGTATATTTAGCTGAATGTAAGGTGGGGGCAGCTCCTGGTAGTGGGTAAGTACCAAAAGGTTACACAGAGTATTTGATTCTATGTTTCTATAGATTTTCTTTCATGAGCAATTGAATAATAGGAAAAAGCTATCAGGAGCTTGCCTGGAGGTTCTGGGAGTTCTAAATAACGATACATAAAGTAAGGATACATAAAGATTGCAATACATGAATCTAAAAAGTGAAAATGAAAAAGAGCTTCCTTAAGTGTTTGAACTATTTGAGTGGATCAGGATTTCACTAGAGCAAATGAGCTTCAAATTAGGGAAGGCATGCAACAAAAAAACCTGGGAAAATGCTCATAGGAGATATTTATCTTTAGTTCATTTCAGGCCATAAGTATGTATTGAATCTTCACTGTGTACCAGATACCAGGGCTATGATAACAGATAAATCAGAAGCTTGCAGCCTAGTAAGGGAGACTGGCAGGTGAACAGACAATTGCAGTACAGTATAAAAAAGCATTTGTAATCAATGTGGCCAAAGAGTGTTCTCAGGGACATCTGGCCCAGGGAGAGGGACAGAACAGTCAGTGGAGGCTTCCATGATGAGGTGCTTCCACTATAAAAGAGAAAGCTAGGCAAGAGAGGGGTGGAGAACCAGAGAGAGACAGAAGGTACAGACAATGACAGCAGTGTGTGCAAATGTCCGGAGTCCCAAGAAAGCATGAAATTATGGAGAAGTACAGGTTCAGTGTGCTGGGAACATAATAGGAGATGGAGAGCATGCCAGGGGTTAAAATATGAAGAGCTTATGTGTCTTGCTAAGAAGTTCGGCGTTGAGGATCTGTAGAAAGGCTGTAGATGGATCCAAATTCAGGTTGGCTTTAGATAAGCAAACCCACCAGGGTGGCAGAGAACATACACAGTGGGAAAGACCCTGAGCAAGAGGCAGCAGGAGAGACTGAACTAAGGCTAGTAGAAAAGAGAAACATGACAGATTTGGGAGATCTCTAACATCATTAAGGCATCCAGTGATCTCAACCCAAATTTTTCACCTAGAGAGTCAATGAATCCCTAAAAGTTTGCCAAAGAAAATACCCAAATGACAAATGAAGAATCCAGTCCACATTGGTATAAAAGGACCTTAACAAATTGAGGTGTTTGTAGACTACAATAAGCAGACCTGGGGTTTCTAGTTGAGTGTTTTTCCTACGAGCTCCAAGGCTCCAGGATTCTCGGTGGTAACTTCTTCTTTCAGGGAATTGTTGATGAATGCCAATCCTCTGTTGTTTACTTTCCATTTTTCTACCTTTAGTGTAGCATACATAGATTTTTATGGGCTCCTATTTCATCCACGTAACTCTTTTGTTGCCATGGAAATCAGCTTCAATTTTCTTCCATTCTGGCAATTGTGTTTTTATAGTCTCCTGCTTTCAAAAAGATAAGCTGCCTTATATTTATTTCACGTGGATGCCAAAAGTTGACCTCGCTTGAGACATAGCCAACCTTTACTTCAAGACTACACTGCAGTTATTTATTGTAGCTGATGTCATTTTGATTTCTGCCTGTGAGATCGGCTTCCAATAAAATTCTTTTGGCTTTTACACACCTCTGCTATCTAGGGGACTAGAGCTCAGCTAGCCTGCAAGATTAGACTCTAGGTGGGCTTGGGGGCTAAGAATACTGAGACTGAGCTACAAACTCTCTATTAAAGATGAAGAAAATCTGTTTGGATCAAAGAAGGAAGCTGAAAGCACTTAGTTCTATTCCCAGGTCAGCTGCTAATTGGCTCTCTGACATTGGTCACAGCACTTCTATCCAAATTTGCATTTCCTCATCTCTAAATCTGGGAAGGCAGAGTAGATTAGAAAATTTTAAGTGAAGTAATATATGAAACAGATAAAAGGGCAAAAACTTGATTGAAGCAGGGATAAAATTGTTATTTTGAGAGATTTCATATTTCTCGATTCAATAGGATTTCCTATAGCAATGAGAAGCTTGCAATTATGAGCATTGTTTTTTACTGTCTGATGTCTGGTTATCATAATAACAGTTTCAAATAAGTAACTCACTTCCCCTGGAATTCTCCAATTTGGTGTATCTTGAGTTTCTTATGTCTGCGTGTATTCCCTACGTCCATCAGTTCCACCTTTTAGACTTTTAGTTTGGACTACAGGGCATATAAAAGCATCAGATTGGCCAATTTTTCATTGTTCAGGCATTTCTTTAGATATTTTAATCAACAAAATAAGAAATTTCTAAAGCAGGAAACTCTAAGATTCTATAGGGCATAGACTGAGTAATTCAGTCAGTATTTATTGAATTCAAAAAGCACTAACCATGTTAAACACTAGTAATAAAACCACCAATGGGAAAGGACTCCATCCTCAAGGAAGTTTCAGTCTAGAAGTGTCAAATGCATGGAAGACCAATGTGTTACAGTGTGATGAGCACCCTTAAAAGAGGGAAATGCACTGGGGTCTTTACCCAGACATGGAATGGGTGGTAGTGATCACTGCAATGGCCATACAAAGTTTCTCCAGAGAAATGAATGCTGAACTGAGTCAGTGTGTACCTGATGAAGAAGATGGAATGGTATCACAGGCCAGTGTAGGAAGGGGGTGGGTAAGGGAGTAGGGAGAAGAAGAGGCTAATGAGTTAGGTGAGGGGCAAATCTTGAAAGGTCTTCTATAAGGCTTTGTATATGGACAGTGATGCTTGGCCTTTATTGTTGAGGCAGTGAGGAAATGCATTAGTCAGAGATCTAAAGTGACTATTAACATAAATCACTCCCTGGTAGCTTATCTTACATATTGGTTATTTTCTTATAAAAGAGTATCTCACCAAAGCTTAGAGTAGGGATGAAACTGGCCCTCCAAAAGAGAACGAAAATAGGAAGAGATCAAGAGCTCTAATATTCCCTCTCTGTGCCTCTCATGGCTCCTAGGCTTCTCTCTGTCTGCCTCATCCTTATTTCCCAATGATGGGCTTGCTTTACTACTTCTAAATACACAACTTCTGATTTCAGCTCTTCAGAGACTCTCAAATGTAATGTCTCAGGCACATACAAGTTCACATTTATAAGGGAGAGAATCAGATCAGCATAGGCTATGTCAAACAGCTACCTCTGGTCAGAGAAACTGTAGTCCAAATTTAGTCCCAAGGTACAAACATGATTTTAAAGTGTCTTTGTGTATGAGAGAAAGTGATGTGAGGAGACAACAATTACTAGAGAACGGAGAATATCCCTGCAATGCTGAAAGGGGCTTATATAGCCGTTGAAGGGTAAATGGGTATAATCACTTCAGATTGTTCTTCTATTATTATTCTGAATGTAGTGTATGCTTATGTTACAAGTACAGACACTGGAGAATGTAAAAATATAAAGAAAGCCTCCTGATGCTCCTCCCTTCTCATTTTTGTTCAATTACCTATTCATTTTCAAGACATATTAAAAGATGCATTATATGTGTAAGGCAGCCTGCTGGGCACAGCATACAATTAGTATAAGACAGAGTCCCTGCCTTGTCAAAACTTCAAGTCTAAAGTATTTTTAAAACATTTTCTGTGCAACTTTCTAAAAATATTGTATGCATTTATAGGAAACATGTATATAGATTTATTTTTAATCTACAGTTAATTTCATATCCATTACATATAATGGCTTTTTAAAAACTAAAATATGTATTTTGGATATATCTTTATGTTAGTATGTATAGAGCTGCTTCTCTTTAAATACTTGATAGAATCATGGCAGCATTGGAGATTTTTTTCTAATAATGTCAAATACATGGTATGCTGGAGCTGTCTTTAGTTTCCATAAGACATCTCATTTTCCAATACACTCTTTCCTGACTGTGCTTGGTAGATGGAGTGGTGGTGTTGGTGGAAAGGAGAGAAAACTTAAACATTTGTCGTTTTACTAATGAGCAATCCCTTCCTGATTGAAGATGATTTCTCTTAGTTTTAAAGAGTTTCTCTTTGATGAACTGTATTTTGTTGGGTGGATGCTTGGTCTTTTAGGGTTTCTCTCTATTTTTCTGCAGGACAGCTTTTGGCGTATCAACAAGATGGAAGGGCCCTTATACCTTTATCTGGATTCTCATGGGTTACATTGCGAGGAAGTAGGCTAGTCTGATTCCTAGGCACCATGTGCTGATGTTAAAGGAGGTTCATCCAGCTGTACCTGGTGCCAGTCAGACATTCCTATTGTCTTAGACCATCTCCATTCTAGCCAGTACAGTAGATCATAAGTCTGACCACATTCTCCAGCCAGCTCCTGAATTTGACTGCCCATTCCCTAGAAACCCCTCAACCAAAACTCGCTGGTGGGGTCTATTCAACTTTCATAAAGAGACCATGGAGGAGCGCAAGACCCCATGGCAAGGACCAACTGGCTCCCAGCTCAGTAGTGCTCTATATTCCTGTAAGTTATGTGGAAACTTGTTCTTGTCTGTGTTGCAGTCACTTCTCATTACGTGTAGTGGTTATGTTCTATAAAGTTCCCATGAGCACTGACTTAGCCATGGAACCATTACTCCTAGGGGAAATACAGGGTTAAATTCCTGAGTGCCTCTGCTCACATTTTCATCAACTGATCAATACATAACCTTGTTTTATGTGTGTTTGTGTTCAAAGGCTTCTTATTTAATATATATTGTAAATTTATTAACATTGAATTTATAGCCAACAGCATTGTAACTCATGCCTGAACAAAGCTTATTTTCTCCATAAGACACATCACAGCCTTCTTGTGCTTAGGAACTGCAGACAGTACTTCAGGATTGTGCTTAGGGGGGCTATTTTAAACAGTGATGTCCTACCCAAAGCACAAAAATGTGGAAACGTGACACTAAATAGGCTACAAAAAAGAAACTTGTTTACAGTATGAGAAGTGAAACAGGAAGGTAGAGTGTCCTCTTGGGTAGCGTCAGTAGGGAGCATGTGCATTGGGCGCTTCTAATTGTTGCAGCTGTGTGTGATCCACAAATGACACAAAACACCGTCAGTCTTGAGGTAGTTATAGAAGAAACCGGGAGCACTTACTGACCCTCTAACCTACCTCTCCAGAATCATTCCTTTTATTTCCGTGTAGCTATTCCCATGCTGTGGCCCCACTCAACTTTGTAGTCTCTGGAATTCCATAGGGATGAAGAGCCACCCCTGCTATCATGTTTTCCCACAGCTTTTCTAAAACACTTTTCTGGAGGAGAGATTTAGCTAGGTACTTAGTATTTATTCACTTATTTATGGATTAATGTAGAGGTTATTTCCAGGTTTAAACTATTGAAAACATTTGTTCATTAACCATTCCTTTTTATGTTTAGCATATTTGTGAGAAGAGAACCGTAGGAAAATTACTAACATTGTAACTATTAAAGGATACATGCATTTAAAATTTGGACAAATATTGGAAAATCATCCTACGTACTGTTTGTCTATTTACTTTATGTTGAGATTAAAAAAAAAAAAACAGAGTAAAATACAAAAATGTATTACCTATGGGTGGTACTAATATATTTTACTCCTGAGTATACATATCCATTGTCTGACAGTTTGGCCAGTCTTGAGTATTGTAAATTTTAAATTATTTTACCAATTATATAGGTGGAATATGTTAAGCCATCTTTTTCACTTTTTTTCAACTAAAATGGAGGGTGAGCTTTTTTTTCCACATTATTTGACTCTCTATAAACTCCCTTTCTTTGCCCATTTTCCTATTTGCCCAATTATCTGATTTCTAAGAGACTTTTTTTCTATGTTAAAATATTTCTTTTCTTCTCATATTTAATAACTGGGGTATGCAGAAAAAAGGGAACTCTCTTACACTGTTGGTGTCAATGCAATATGATGGAGTCACTCTGGAAAATAGTATGTATTTCTCTCAAAAAGTTAAAAATAGAGCTACCCTATGTCCCAGAAATTGTGCTACTAGGTATTTATCCAAAAGACACATAGTGATTTGAAGGGACACATACACTCCAATGTTTATAGCAGCAATATCCACAATAGGCTAAATATTGCAAGAGCCCAGATGTCCATCAACAGATGAATGGATAAAGAAAATGTGTATCACGTTTAATGCAATCCCTATCCATTTAATGCAATCCCTATCAAAATACCATGGACTTTCTTCAGAGAGTTAGAACAAATTATTTTAAGATTTGTGTGGAATCAGAAAAGACCCCGAATAGCCAGGGGAATTTTAAAAAAGAAAACCATAGCTGGGGGCATCACAATGCCAGATTTCAGGTTGTACTACAAAGCTGTGGTCATCAACACAGTGTGGTACTGGCACAAAAACAGACACATAGATCAATGGAACAGAATAGAGAATCCAGAAATGGGCCCTCAACTCTATGGTCAACTAATATTCGATAAAGGAGGAAAGACTATCCATTGGAAGAAAGACAGTCTCTTCAATAAATGGTGCTGGGAAAATTGGACATCCACATGCAGAAGAATGAAACTGGACCACTCTCTTTCACCATACACAAAGATAAACTCAAAATGGATGAGAGATCTAAATGTGAGACAAGATTCCATCAAAATCCTAGAGGAGAACACAGGCAACACCCTTTTTGAACTTGGCCACAGTAACTTCTTGCAAGATACATCCACGAAGGCAAAAGAAACAAAAGCAAAAATGAACTATTGGGACTTCATCAAGATAAGAAGCTTTTGCACAGCAAAGGATACAGTCAACAAAACTAAAAGACAACCTACAGAATGGGAGAAGATATTTGCAAATGACATATCAGATAAAGGGCTAGTTTCCAAAATCTATAAAGAACTTCTTAAACTCAACAGCAAAGAAACAAACAATCCAGTCATGAAATGGGCAAAAGACATGAAGAGAAATCTCACAGAGGAAGACATGGACATGGCCAACATGCACATGAGAAAATGCTCTGCATCACTTGCCATCAGGGAAATACAAATCAAAACCACAATGAGATACCACCTCACACCAGTGAAAATGGGGAAAATTAACAAGGCAGGAAACAACAAATGTTGGAGAGGATGCGGAGAAAAGGGAAGCCTCTTACACTGTTGGTGAGAATGTGAACTGGTGCAGCCACTCTGGAAAACTGTGTGGAGGTTCCTCAAAGAGTTAAAAATAGACCTGCCCTACCACCCAGCAATTGCACTGTTGGGGATTTACCCCAAAGATTCAGATGCAATGAAACGCTGGGACACCTGCACCCTGATGTTTCTAGCAGCAATGTCCACAATAGCCAAACTGTGGAAGGAGCCTCAGTGTCCATCGAAAGATGAATGGATAAAGAAGATGTGGTTTATGTATACAATGGAATATTACTCAGCCATTAGAAATGACAAATACCCACCATTTGCTTCGACGTGGATGGAACTGGAGGGTATTATGCTGAGTGAAGTAAGTCAATCGGAGGACAAACAGTGTATGTTCTCATTCATTTGGGGAATATAAATAATAGTGAAAGGGAATATAAAGGAAGGGAGAAGAAATGTGTGGGAAATATCGGGAAGGGAGACAGAACATGAAGACTCCTAACTCTGGGAAACGAACTGGGGGTGGTGGAAGGGGAGGAGGGCGGGGGGTGGGGGGGAATGGGTGACGGGCACTGAGGGGGACACTTGATGGGATGAGCACTGGGTGTTTTTCTGTATGTTGGTAAATTGAACACCAATAAAAATTAATTTATTAAAAAAATGTGTATCAGTATGATTATATAGATAGAGAAGATATACATATATTTTATTTATTTATTTATTTTTAATCCATATATTTTATTCCATATAATATATAATATTCCATATGCATATGGAGTATTATTCAGCCACCACAAAGAATGAAATCTTGCCATTTGCAACAAGAAATGGAACTAGAGGGTATTTTGCTAAAAGAAATAAATCAGAAAAAGACAATTACCATATAGTTTCACTCATGTAGAATTTAAGAAACAAAACATATGAACATAGAGTAAGGGAATGAAAAATAAAATAAGAATTGAGAGGAGAGCAAACCATAAGATATGTTATACTCTAGGAAACAAATTGAGAGTTGTTGTGGGGGGAGGGATAATTGAGTGATAGGCATTAAGGAGCCCTATGTTGTAATGAGCACTGGGTGTTATATTTAACTGCTGAATCACTAAATTCTACCTCTGGAACTAATTTTAAAAAAGAACTATAATGTATACATATGAGGGAAGGATGTCAACAACACAAAATAATAAATATTGGTTAAGTGGTAGAGACCAAAACCATGGACATTCAGGAGAAGCTTCAGCACAGAATATGAAAATATAATTTGTGCCATTCTATATAGCCTAGATTTGCATTCCATGTCCTCTGCCTAGATTGGCAGCTTTTTTGTCATGCTATTACTGTATTTTGTGACTGCCTCAGTCATGTCCATCACAAAGGTCTGCCATCTGTGGCACATATCAGGAACCAGGGTATAGTCAGTCAAACTCCACACTGCTACTTGCACAGCAAGAGCCTGAAAAAATATGCATTAAATAAATCTCAAAAGCCTTATGGTCAGATGGTGGGACCTTGCCTTACCAGTCTGCATGTTTGGGACTCCAAAAAGGAGCTATAAAAGCATGGGTAATACAGTGGAAGTCATTGGTTTGAGAAGTAGCATGATATGGGGATTTAGATCTAGCCACAGGAGTAGTGGGTCCTGGTGGTGTAATTACAAACTCTGTCACTTTGGGCAACTTAATCTCTGAAAGTTAGCTTCTTTATCTATAAAATGGGAACAATAAACATAAGATTATTGTGAAAATTATAGGAGATATTGCACAAAAAATGCCTAGTTCTTAGAATATAGTAGGCTCTTTATAGGTGCTAGTGGTTATTGATAGTGATAATTATTACCAGTAGCTTTTTTTTTAAGAAGAGAAACCATACTTCTATATTGAGAATCTATATTTTAACATATTATTCTCTTACCACATGGCATTTACATATTTTTTTCAGATTTCTAAAATTGTACCACTTGTTAACATAGCCTGAAGCCTCAAATACAATATATGAACACCACTTAAAATATTAAGAAATCCAAATGTCAGTCCCCAAACATATAACGATGAGAAGCATCTTATACATAACAATGAAGAATAAAAATAGAATATCTGGCCAATCTGATGTAGGTTGATTTTTGCATTTGTTGCTGAAGTTTAGAAAAGTTGTGAATTTAATCAACTGTGGCTACAAAGTAAAGAGGAAGACATAGTCATTCTCTAAAATACTATGCTTCTTCCTCCCCCAGGGGTCAAACTAATCCTATGATGGTGACTCGAATGATGTGACAGTGAAAAAAAATACATAAATAAGGTATATTTCTGCCTTGGAAAAATTGTGATGTGGTTAGGTATATCAGATACTGTAGTTTGGTTAAAAGAACTAGAATTGGAAGTCTAAAAAAAAATAAAGGTGACTATAGACTAGAGCCCCCTTACTAAATAAGGTTTATAATGCTCCTCCCTCTGAACACTTTCTGATCTGTAAGATAGAAATAAAAAACTATTCCTAGAACTGTGATGATAAATAAATACCTGGCATGCTTCATGTGCCTCATGTAGATATAATATTTTGGGAGGTATTGTATAAAGGATGGAAGGAATGCTGCATGAATCAGAAGAATGTGACTCTTACCTGTTTTGGAACTCAATAATTTTCTTCCCTGGGTCTTAATTTTTTCATCAGTAAAACAAGATTAGACTGAATCAATGGTTCTTAAAATTCAGCATGTATCAGAATTACTTGAAAGATAGTTCAAATATGGATTTTGGGGTTCTACCCATAGAGTTTCTGACTCAGTGACCCAAGAGTTTGCATTCCTAACGTTCTGACATGTTCTAACAAGTCTCAGGTAATGCTGTTGGTCCAGGGGCCTTTTTTAAAGAATCACTGGAGTAAATTATTTGTTCCCAATTGTTTCACGTACATAGGGACTTTTTTTTGCTTAACATCAGGGAATTTGGGATGCCTGGGTGGCTCAGCATTTGGTGCCTGCCTACAGCCCAGGGTGTGATCCTGGAGTCATGGGATCGAGTCCCACATGGGGCTCCTGCATGGAGCCTGTTTCTCCTTCTACCTGTGTCTCTGCCTCTCTCTCTCTCTCTCTCTCTCTCTCTCTCTCTCTCTCTCTCTCTGTGTGTGTGTGTGTGTGTGTGTGTCTCTCATGAATAAATAAATAAAATCTTTAAGAAGAAAAATCAAGAAATTCAAGGTCTCAATCTTTGTCATCACGATTATTGTACTTTTACTATCTTTTGATTAAGTAAACCTACCATGATAAAAGAAAGCCACTGAATTTAGTAAATAGCAAATGATTTTTACTTTTTTTTTTAACACAGTCCACATATGTAAAAAGAGCTGCCTTACTAGTCAGCCTCTTCTATTGATGTATTGTCAGACAATACATAGAAATGCACAAACAATTGATTAGCAAAGCAAAGTTACAAATCTTGGAAAAGATGCAAGATTTTGTTGTCTGTAAAAGTGATGCTGGAAAACTTTGCAAATTCTTTGGCAAATAAATGCTTTGACAGAGTGAGTCCAGTCAATTGAGTAGGGTCGAATCACCAAGGATGAGGAACAGGACCTTTGAAAAAGGATACTTGAATATCAGAAGTAAAACAGGGGCTCTTGGATAAATTGATAAGGCTCACAAATACTGTTGCAATAAAATTAATTATAGTATAGTAAGCATGAAGTAAAAGATGTTGTTTTCATGCTATTACATCCTTTTCCCCAAAGAATTCCACCATTTTCATCCCCAACCTTTGACTCATCTGTTCATTACTCTAAACATTAATGCATAGCCATAAAAATCTAAATCTTGTCTAAAATATAAAGTATTAATTTTGAGATAAAGTCCCAATTAAATGTATTTTTTGTTCAGTTTACCACAAAACTTCAGTCTTATTTTAAGCAGAGCTTCTTATATAACCTTTTCTCAGATAGTAATTTTTTATAGATACAAAGTTATTCAATGCATGGATGATTGATAAATCCTAAAAAGAATGCAGAAGAGTGAGAGGAGAAGCCACTATCAAGTTGGGTAGTCGAGGAAAAACAAGTTAGTAGAATGTTAACTTGGCCTGGAAGAATGAAATTCAAGGGAAGAGGATAAGGTATGATATGATGTTTCATAAGGAATGTTGGCTTTAGGAAGTGTCCTGCTGTAGAATTGGATGTGATGCCAATGTCATTGGCTCTTGTGAAAATGCATTCAGACAATCGAAAAGTCATCTACAGCAGAATGAACTACAAGTTTAGGTCGCTATGTGCCTCCTATGATCTATCCAAAGGATGGATCTCCAAAGAATAATCAAATTAACTGAAATGTCTAGTCTACTTAGACAAGCAAGTAATACAGTGACAGCTCATTTGGTAGTATAGTTGAATGTCCATGACTTGGTCTGAATCAAATGCCTTCACCAGTGACTTTACTATCTGGTTAGAATGTTGAAAGGACAGACCTCCAGGTCTTACTTATAAATGTCCTTGGAACTCTTTTGCACAATGTTGCTGACAACAAATCTGGCATTGTCTTAGTTGTAAAGTAGTTCCTTAGTAGGAGATCTCTGAAAGAGAGGCCATGTGTTATTCCTTCCAGTATGAAAGTAGCACGAGTAATATCTGCCCTGGTTGTACCATTATGTGCTTCTGTAGATGTCCCCAAAGTTTGGCTGGGTGATTTTTGTGGTGACATTGATGGGCAAGTTTCTCCTGATTAGATAAAAATCTTACCTCTTATTTTATCTGTTGACATGACAGGTGACATGAAGAAAATGACTGCTTATAAGAATTGGATGCATTTCTACAGGCCTATTTATTTGATCAAACAATCCTATGTGTTTTCAGTACATAATTTCTTGAAGAATGCAAATTTGACTTAACATGTAAGAACACCTGAGAAAGCTAGGAAAAATGCTAAAAGAAATTTCAGGTAAGGATCACATAGATTGCTATCAAAATAGAGCATCATGATGATTAATATGGACAAAGGGTAACATGAAATAGAAACACTAGGTACAAACACTTAAGCAGCATTAATAAAAATGTAAAAGCAGAATATAGAAAATGTGAGTTACTATAAAAATGCTATAATTTGAGATGTTAGGGGAAGAGTCCACACATCAAATATATTCAATAATATTTTGGAATGGATCAGCTTTGCCAGAATAGGTGATGTTCTGCTCAGTATAACTACCTCCTACTGATTTCAGGGTCACAAGCTCAAAGACTTATTGGGTTCACATAGTTAACCAAGTTGAGGAATACAAACCTGATGGGGACTCGAGTGAACTAGAGTGTACACAACCCTACTACACTGGACAACCACTATAGAGCTCCACAGATTATCCTGTAGGGTTATTGATCCAGTTGGTTAGGTCTTTCAGTTTTTAGAAGAGGTTAGGATATTTATGTGAAAGTTATTTATCTATTTTAAAGTTGGAAACTAAAAAAAATAAAGTTGGAAACTAAAAAAAATAAAGTTGGAAACTAATAAAAATAAAACAACATTGTGCAGATCAGAGAAAATACTGTTTCCAGAGACAATGATATTGAGGCTTAGAGAGAAGATGGCCAGGCCAGCCAGGGTTGGGAGAACCAGGATTAAAATATTGGATCCTAAAGTTCACAATCACCTCTCATGAAGAGACAGTCTAGGCTCCATTTTCTTCATTGCCCTATCAAAAAGGTAGAAAGGTGTTTAGGTGCCAGATAGGGCCAATTAGAAAGAAGTCTATAGGTCAAGAGTAGCTGTTAGCTAGCACTATGTACACACAATTTTAAGCCTAAGGAAATGTTGGCTCAGTTATTTTTTATATCCATTTTCTTCATTGCCCTATCAAAAAGGTAGAAAGGTGTTTAGGTGCCAGATAGGGCCAATTAGAAAGAAGTCTATAGGTCAAGAGTAGCTGTTAGCTAGCACTATGTACACACAATTTTAAGCCTAAGGAAATGTTGGCTCAGTTATTTTTTATATCTTTAAAGGAAGGATACCACTATTATTGCATAAACTTTCCAAGAAACGGACTGTCCTAGAGATTGCTTGTCAAAGCATAAAGCCTCATTTCCCAGACTGTCAGAGGGCATAGAAAGGTTCAGGGAAAATTTGTAATATTTTTCCCTACTCCCTTTTATGAAAGTTATCTTCTGAGGCACTGGCTGAGTTCTAGAATTCATTTCAGAAAAACGAGTAGGCAGCAAGAAAAATTTAAAGCCTTGATGATTCTAAACCCCAGACACTCTCTCAAAGATGACATTGCTCTTGCTACTGATTGTCAGTTGGTCATTGATGCCAGAGAAGAGATTTACAGAGGTTTGGTGGAACTGCTAGGAAGGGGCTAATGCCAGAGAAAGTAGTTAATCATTCCAAGTACCTTTTCCTCTTTTATTCTTTTAATCTGTGCCAACTACCAGCTCCTGAACTGACATCATAGCAGTTACCTATTGTCCAATGGTGGAGAAATAACTTCAGAAAATAGAATGATTTGTAGAATGTGGATTCAAAGAAAAAAGATCCAAGAGAAGAAATCATAGAAGGGAGATCTGGGTTCTGGTCTTGGATTTGTCACTGTCAGAATGTGTGACTTTGGACAAGTCATTTCCTTTCTCTGAGTCTGAATTGCTTCAAAGAAAGGGACAGATTGGAATAGGTCATTCAAATCTCTAAAAGCAAATAAAGAAAAATAATGTTTCTTTGCTTTTATGATCACAGAATGCTTAGTCTCACTTGCCAGATGTTTGTAAGATAGCTCTGCTTGAACCAAAGAACCATCATCTCTGTGGCATTTCAGGTATAGTAGAGACTTAGCCTTAGAGACTTAGCCTCTCTTACCACATCTATTCTAAGACTTAGACTTAGGAGAGAGAGACTTAGCCAAAGGCTTTTCCACATGCCTCATTGCTCGGAAAGGACAGTCCTTGTCTTTCCTCTGGGTTTTATCAATTTGTGTCCTCCCTACCACTGGCCCCAGCACTCAAAATCACTGACTTTCAGAGACTCTGGTAGCTGTTCCTAAGCAAAAGGCTGAATATCTTTTCAGCTGTAGCCCTGCCAAGTGGTCATTGCACCCTTACAGAAGTGGGACACTCAGGATTTTTGGAGGTAGATCACCCTGCAATTGTTCCCACTTAAGCATGGGATGAGAGACCAAGATAGCCACTTTACAGATCTGATGCCAAATCTAAAGGAAGACTGAATAGTAACCCAGTTCTTCATACCCTAATGTGAATTTTAGAAGTCGTCTTCTGAAACAAAGTTGTTGGATTTTTTTTCTTCCAAGTCAGTTCAAAAAATGGTTACAATATTTTGTCTCCAATGGGTAAAGCTGATTTTTCCCTGAGGACATTTATTGTTACTTTTGTAATTATTATCTTTGCTGTAGTGATCTTAATTGTTGTTTTCCATATGTAGAGTATTGCCTTTGTGCCATGCCTTCTGCTCAGTAATTTAAGTATGTTTTCTTCCTTAGTCTTCACTAATGTAAGCAACATAGATTCTGAAATGATCTATCTTTTCATCACTATATCCTCAGGGTCTAGAGGATAGTCTGTCTCCATTAACTACTTGTTCAGCAAAGCCTTTATACATGTTCTCTCTTTCTTCATGCCATTCTTTGCTTGGCTACTCTTGTTCGTTCTTAAGATCCAAGCTGAAATGTCACTCCTTTTGAAAGTCATCTCCTGATTCCCAATCCAAAATACATTCTCCCTTTATAGTTTCTAGACAATCTCTCACCACATCTATTCTAAGCAGTCATTCTCTATTTATAGTTATTTAATAATTCTGTTTCCTTGGACTTTTAGCTCCATTAGGGAAAGGACAGTATTTTTATGTTGATTATTGTGTTCCTAGTAATTACCACCATGCCTGTTACAACAGAAGTGCTCCATAAATACTGACTAAAAGAATGAATCCATGGGGTAGGTCGTATTAGACTCATTTTATTCATTTGAGACTCAACTGAGTGACTCAAGATCACATAAAAAAAAAACATAGGACTTATTTAAAAACTTAGTATTGACCTAGCCATAACCTTCTATTGATTGGCAATTATGGCTAGGTGCCTACATATTTCATCTGTTAATCTTACCACAATACTACCAGGTAGCTTTTATTATTCAAGTGAAGAATTTGATGCACAGTAACTTGCCTCCATTCATAAAGGCAGTAAGTGATGGAACCTGAGTACATTTGACCTCAGAGCCCATATTCTGTCCTGTATGCCCATCTGCCAGAAACAATGCTCTGCTGTGAGCTTCTGTGGACATATGTGTAGTAGGCACATGTATGTGCTTGTATGTATTTAAATTCTAAAGTTTAAATTTTCCATCTGGAAACTTGCCAATCATCAGCTCAGCAAGTGTCTTCTCTCTCCATAAACCTAATCAGGGGAGTGGAATAACACAGAGAGTCTCTCTGCCAATATGTTTCAGTCCCAAGTGCTTTTGCTAGGCCATATGGCTTTTTAAACGTCACATGCAAATATTAGGTAAGACTTGAGAACAATAATTAAAAGTCATAGATCACAGGTTAATTAATCCCTAGCTTCACATAGTACCTGGCCACTGAAGCATTCAACTCCCATGAATGACCTGCAAATCACAGGCCAAATAAACAGACACTAGACAGGCTTCCTCAGCTGGGTAGTAATTCTGACAACCCACAATATATGCAGAGCAATTGAGTGTATTGAAGGCACTTTTATATTCATAATCTTTTTTCCCCCTTATTTTCAAAAGAGCTGTGCAAATTGGCCAGGCAGGTACTAACATCTTTTCTTTGATTTGTTTTCATTTATTGACAGTTAGTAACCCATTAATAAAAGCCAGGATCTTTGCTAAGCACGTTATCTTTTCTATGTCATTTAGTCCTCACAAAAGCTCTATAAACTAGGGAATATTATCGTTCTTGCCATATAGACAAAGAAGCTGAGGTTCAGAGAGGTTCAATGCCTTGCACAGAGTCATTTAGTCTATGTTAAACACTACTCAACATCCATCTGAAATGCTTGACATCATTATTAGCAAGTGCTTTTTGTTCACAAGGACCCTCATAAATGTTTTATAAAAATTGCTATAGTTCATTTAGTTCTCAGAAAACCCTAGGAAGTATGTAATAGCATTGCTCCCATTTCACAGATGAAAGAACTGTAATTCAGACAGGTTGTATGACTTGTCGAAGGTCACATAGCTGGTGTGTGGCAGAGGCAGGACTTAAACTCAGACAGCAGTGTCTTCAGAGCCCAAACTCTTTTTTTTTAAAGATTTTATTTATTTATTCATGAGAGATACAGAGAGAGAGAGACACAGAGACACAGAGACACAGGCAGAGGGAGAAGCAAGCTCCATGCAGGGAGCCCGACGCGGGACTCGATCCTGGGCCTCCAGGATCAGGCCCCAGGCTGAAGGCAGCGTTAAACCGCTGAGCCACCCGGGCTGCCCCAGAGCCCAAACTCTTAAATATCTGTTCCACTGCAATCCTGAGCTAACTCTGACTTCTGGCCCTTAGCCTGCTGTTAGTGATAATACCTCATGATTTTGCTTCTAATATGTGTAGGATGTGAGAATATTTTTTTTCTTGCTCATGTTTCCTAATAAGCACAAAGAAGCAATTAACCACTGAATGGTAGGAATGTTACCTTCCCCATGGGATGGACTACATAGAAGAGGCATATATTCAAGTTTTTAGAGGTGAGGACATTGTATCTGACCATGGAGCTTCCAGTGATTGCTGGTTGAGAGTGGTCATGAACAAACACCCAGGAACCTTCCCATGTGTCTTCCTGGGACTGAACAGAGTTGTGGATGAGTGCAAGCAGATGGTCCAGCAGAAGTAGTACCATATGGTGATTAATTAGGGTCAGGTGTCAGGGTGAGTGGAGACCTGAGGTTGGGCTGAGTCTTTGCTAATAGTAAGGAATGAAGGTACCTTCATACTTTAGGTTGGGGGATGGACTGGCAGGTGGGCACTCTGGATTTGATTATGCCCATGGCATCTTGGTGGGGGAAAAAAACCCACCAAATTAGAAGTTATGAGACACCTGTTTCTAATACCACTCGCTTTTTTTTTTTTTAACCTACTTTAGGTCTTTATTTCCTTGTCTGTAAAGTGAGGGGGAAGACTTTCTTAACTATTTTATGTAAAAACAAAACAAACTAAAAACCAAAAGAACTCAGACATCAGATTAATTCATTCACATTAAACCAATATTGAGTGCGCACCAAGTAAGTGCCTTCAACTACATTCTTGGTCTTGGAAACAGACTATGTCTACGGACTTCATGCCAAAAGTGGGCTTTCTAGTAGAACCCACCCCACCATATGTGCTGGAATACTCCCACAGTACTATTTACTTAAATGTGCTTTATAACCTCTAAAGCAGGCATAGAGAAGCTTCTTCTGTAAAGAGCCAGATGGTAAATATTTTGGGTGCTGCTGGCTAGATGATCAGTCTCTGTGTTAACTATTGACCTCTGCCATTGTTGTGCAAAGGTGGTCATAGACAACATGTAGATCAGTGGGAGTGATTTTAAGTTCCTCTGAGCTCTCATTTGAAGTGCTGTGTGAATTTTCAGTGCTAGTGTTTGTATTTGGTGGTCTATGTTAAACACTGCTCCACATCCATCTGAAATGCTCTCCACTCCCTGCTGTCTTCATCCCACTCTGGCATATCACTTTCCTGGACTCCCTCCTCTCATATAACCTGTACCATGAAATTGAGAACTACTATTAATAGTAGCACTTATCATTCATTGACTTAACTCTGGTTGCAATGTTTTGTGTTGTTTTTTGTTTTTTTTCCAATCCTTTGTTTGGTAGACTTCTGCAAATTATCCAGGTCTCATTTCAGATGTCACCTTCTCCAAATAGACCATCAAGTCCTTAATGGTGAAGTTCTTTTACTTTTCTTTGTAAATCTTTTCAATGGGAAAATACTGAGCTTACCTCAGTTATTGTTGTACCTGGTACATAGTAAGACCTCAGGTGGTGGTGTTAACTTCTTTTAAATCATTTGATCATTCTAGAAGGTAAGCTGTGTGAGAACTCGTACTGTGTCTTATTCTCAGAATCTAACAACTTACACAGTATGCACACAAAACATTTGCTGAGGAAATGGATACTTTGAGTGCCTCTGTGCCAGCCACTACGCTAAAGCATTTTACATATATTTTCTCATTGAGTCCTTATAACATCTTTCTGGAATAAATCCTGCCACAAACTGAAGATCAGGTAGGGGAAGTACTGCTCAAAGTCATACTGCTGAGCCAGATTCAAACTCTGGTCTATCTAGATCCCCCGCCTAGATTCCTCACCCTCTTATTATCTTTCCAGGGATTTGTACAGCTCTTTCTTAGTCAAAAACACCTGCTTTCTCATTTGCTTCTGAATGTGTTTTGTTTACTCTAATGGAGACTAAAATTCCTGAAGGGGGCCATAATCTCACTTTTTTTTTTTAATGGCCACACACTGCTTAGCATTGTATTTGACACAAAGTGGAAAATTAATATCATTATTTTGTACATTACTTGACTGGCATCGAAGGATTTCTCTTCTAGGTGTTTTAGTGCCACAAGGGATCTCTATCTTGCCCCAAATGGAGTAGCTTATAGTTCTATTAAAACACCATTTTCCCCATCCTCAGGAACTGAATGCACTTTGAATACCCTAAATACAAAGACCTGACATCTCTAAATAGCAGAATAATTACAGGTGGTACCTCGGGGGCTTAAAGGGAGTGAGGCCTCCCATTTAATTAACCTGGGGCTGTAACCTGCCAGAGACAGGCTGTAAAGAGAGGTGAAACAGCTTGTACTCTGCATTACTGGGGTGAGGGCAGATGTATTTTTGTGCCTATGATGCTTCTGACACAGAAAAGGACATTTGGTGCTTATCTCCAAATGTCACTGGATCTGCTCCTGCTGTCCAAGGAGCTTTCAGAATGAAGGCTCTCAGCTGATAGGGGCCGCTTTGCACACATTCTCGCAGCACTCTGTTGAATTTATGGTAAGGAAGAGGACAGTGCTAATCTAAGTGCAAGACATTGGAGACTTTTTCCTGTTTTCTGTCATTAAGTATCTATTTTATATATGTGAGGTGGTAATTCACCTCTTTGTTGTTGTTATTGTTATACACTTTCTTAACTTGGTTAAGATTAAAAATACAATTCAGATGTCAACTAGACCTCCAACAGACCTCTCAATGTGCTGTTCCATCTTTTGCTAAGATCCCATAAAACTGGCAAAAAGTTTGCTTCTGTTTCAGTGTGTTTCTACAAAAAACAATGTTTATATTTCATAGCAACTCACTCACTGCTCTTAGTCTCAGGAGCAATGTTCATCTGCTTTTGTTAGCAATTTTTGTTACTTAGTGGTACAAAGCTTTGTATTTAGTTCTAAGTGTTAAAATGCCTATTATTATCATTACCATTATTGCTATTACTGTAACAGAAGCAACTAACATGTTTGAGCACATTCTGTGGACCAGGTGCCATTCTCTGATGAGACTGCATGATCTCCTATAATTCTCATAATATGAAGACTCCAGTATTAATTCTATTTTGCACATGAGGAGACTAATGCACAGACACATGATTCCTGGCGTTAAACAAACTGCTTGTCAAATAGGAGACATAAAGCATGGGCACACATGATCAAAATACAAAGCAGAGGGAAATGAGTCCATCTAAGCTAAAATTAAATACCTATGTGTAATGGAAGACTCACAACAAATAGATCACATCCTCTCTTCTCATGCACACAGGAGACATTGCTAATTAATCATGACACCCATTCTTACTGGTCCCAAATATGGTCTAAGAATTTCTTTCCACAAGATATTCCATGCTCATGGATTGGAAGAATTAATATTGTGAAAATGTCAATGCTACCCAGGGCAATTTACACATTTAATGCAATCCCTATCAAAATACCTTAGACTTTCTTCAGAGAGTTAGAACAAATAATCTTAAGATTTGTGTGGAATCAGAAAAGACCCTGAATAGCCAGGGGAATATTGAAAATAAAAACCAGAGCTGGGGGCATCACAATGCCGGATTTTAAGTTGTACTACAAATCTGTGATCATCGAGACAGTATGGTACTGGCACAAAAACAGACACATAGATCAATAGAACAGAATAGAGAACCCAGAAATAGGCCCTCAACTCTATGGTCAACTAATATTTGACAAAGCAGGAAAGACTATCCACTGGAAAAAGGACAGTCTCTTCAATAAATGGTGCAGGGAAAATTGAACAGCCACGTGCAGAAGAATGAAACTAGACTATTCTCTTACACCATATACAAAGATAAACTCAAAATGGATGAAAGATCTAAATGTGAGACAAGAATCCATCAAAATCCTAGAGGAGAACACAGACAACACCCTTTTTTAAAGAACTTATTAGACTCAACAGCAAAGAAACAAACAATCCAATCATTAAATGAGCAAAAGACATGAGCAGAAATTTCACAGAGGGAGACACAGACATGGCCAACAAGCACATGAGAAAATGCTCCACATCACTTGCCATCAGGGAAATACAAATCAACACCACAATGAGATACCACCTCACACCAGTGAGAATGGAGAAAATTAACAAGACAGGAAACAACAAATGTTGGAGAGGATGTGGACAAAGGGGAACCCTCTTGTGCTGTTGGTGGGAATGTGAACTGGTGCAGCCACTCTGGAAAACTGTGTGGAGATTCCTCAAAGAGTTAAAAATAAAGCTACCCTCTGACCCAGCAATTGCACTGTTGGGGATTTACCCCAAAGATACAGATGCAGTGAAATGCCGGGACACCTGCACCCCGATGTTTACAGCGGCAATGTCCACAATAGCCAAACTGTGGAAGGAGCCTCAGTGTCCATTGAAAGATGAATGGATAAAGAAGATGTGGTCTATGTATACAATGGAATATTCCTCAGCCATTAGAAACGACAAATACCCACCATTTGCTTCGACGTGGATAGAGCTGGAGGGTACTATGCTGAGTGAAGTAAGTCAATCGGAAAAGGACAAACATTATATGGTTTCATTCATTTGGAGAATATAAAAAAATAGTGAAAGGGAATAAAGGGGAAAGGAGAGAAAATGAGTGGGAAATATCAGTGAGGGTGGCAGAATATGAGAGACTCCTAACTCTGGGAAACGAACAAGGGGTAGTGGAAAGGGAGGTGGGCAGGGGGTGGGGGTGACTGGGTGACAGGCACTGAGGGGGGCTCTTGATGGTATGAGCACTGGGTGTTATGCTATAGGTTGGGAAATCGAACTCCAATAAAAAAAAAATACAAAAAAAAAATTTCTTTCCACAAAGCTTTCCAGACACCCATGCCAGCTGATCAGTTTTTGTCTAATTCGACTGCTTATCATTTATAACCAATGGGCTTATGAAATGGGAGAGAACCTTTTCCATTGGGGACATGAAAAAAATCTCAGTTTTCATTTAAAATTCATTCAACAGATATTGAGAATCTATTCCATGTTGTAGAAGAAATGTGGCCCCCATGCCTAAAGCAAGGGCCTGGTCTTGAGAAGGGGTAGTAACTGGTAATAATTTTTAATGAAAATACATTGTTATATCAGATAAAATGTGCTACTAAAAGAAAAATAGCAATGCCCTGTAAGGAAGCAGAAAGTGAGAGATAGTTGGAACCATTATTTTAGATAGAATAGTTAGGGAGGTCCTATTTGATGAAATGACATTTGAGCCCTGGTTGAGGTGAGGAGGAGGATATAAATACCCAACATTTCAGGCAGAGAACTCTTTGGCTTATTGTAAAGGAACAAGAACAGAGTGATCATTTTAAAAGCACATTGTTTTTCCATGCTTGAACTCTCTGCTGTCTTCCATTGCACTAGAATATAACCAGAGTCCTCACCACTGTTCTAGGCCCCTGGCTACCTCTCTGAACTCCTCCACTACCCCCTTCACTCCAATGTAACTATCCTGTCTTCCTGATTTTTCAAACACTTTTACCTCGAGGGCTTTGTACTTTTTGGATGCTGTTAGGTCTCTCTTATCTTTGAGTTATTTTAGGGAGAGATGCAGGTATAATTCATCTTCTGACTCTAAGCCTTCCATGAGTCTTTTGTAAAGAGATACACATGCCAAGTTCACTACCAGGTGTTCTGAGCTAAGCAGCATCAAAGTCCCAAGTCTTAGTGAGTGTTGACTCTTCCTTTTTGGCTTTGTCCCCTAAAAATCTGGTAGACAGAATTAGTAGAATGAGTTAAATGGATTAGCATTATATACTAGGCTAATGCCACGAGTAGAGGTCTGATGAGTCTTGGAGACAAAATTAAGAGCATGACCTAAGTGTCATGTTACCTTCAATCAGTAGCTTAGGTTACAAGTGTCTTCTAAAATTTTAGTTCCATTAGTCAAAATTGACTTGTAATAAACTATAATATTGACTCCTCTATTTATCTCTATGACCAAGACGATTCTTTAGTGAGTTCATAAGCCAGGATTTGGAAGGACATTGCTGGTAGCCAGCCTCCAAGGTGGTCTCACCAAATCATCACTTCCTGATATTTGTGCCCTTGCATAGTCATCATACATTGGCTCAAGGCTGTGGCCAAAAGAATACTACTTGAGATGGTATCACAACAGAGAGAGATTTCCAAGTCTAATAACATAAGTCATAGAGCTTTTACCTTGACCACTTAGATCAGTTGATTTGGATGAAGCTGGTTGCCATGTTACAAAGATGTTTAAGTAGCCCTGTGGAGAAGTTCACATGGAGGGGAACTGAGGTTTACAAACAACACCAATCTGACAGCCATGTGAGTGAGCCACCTTGGAAGCAAATCCTCCAAACCAGTGAAGTCTTGAGGTGAATGCAACCTTACTTGACATTTACCTGTAGCCCATGAGGCATCCAAGCCACAGTTTCCAACCACGGAATTTATGAATTCTTGACCCACAAAAATTCTGAGAGCAAATAAGTGATTCTTGTTATCATAAATACTAAGTTTTGGGCAGATTTGTCACATAGCAGTAGATAAGTAATATAACATTGCTGATGCTTTAGTACTGAACCTCTGTGTTCTTAAAGTAAAGCCTAAACTCTTTGCCATGATTCATAAGGTCCTGGTGATCTGACTCCTGACTGCTTCTCCAAATCCATCTCTTAATAAACATTATATAGGATATAGTCTTGAGTGTCTATGACAACCTAGTCCTGGGGTGATTCCTCAATAGGATGACCAGCTGTCCTCGCTTATCTGCAACTAAAAGGGTTCCTGGAATACAGGACTTTCAGTGTTTAAAATGGGAAAGTCCCAGGAAACCCAGAAAAAGTCGGTTGCCATATTTCCAGAAGACATCAGGAAGGATCAGGATCCTGAAGGATGAACAAGATTTAGTGTATTAGGAAAAGTCTGAAAGATTTAGTGTACTAGGAAAAGTCTGAAAAGGGGGAAGGGTAGAAAGAGGATGTGAAGGGAAAAGGTTCTCTTATGTTCAGGAATGCTTTCCCAACAATTAAAGGAAATAAGTGCTCACAACTACTTCTCTAGTCCAACCTCGTATTCTTATCCTTGCTCATTACATTGATGCTATTCCAATATTCCTTCTTTGTTTAACATATTGGTTGTTTTTAAATTCAAGTTCTTTGCCCTTCTGTTTCCCTTGTCTGGAATATCCTTCACCCAGATTTTCATGTGGCTGTCTTATCTCAAATAATAGATATTATTTATATTTATATTTGTATTATCAAAAATAGCCCTGTATGCTCAGCCTCAGGTTGCCAATCTCTATTACATTGTTCCATTGTATTATCTCCACAGTACATATTACTATGAAATTATATTTTACGTGTGTTTATTTCTCCTCCATTGTGAGAACATAGGCCTTTTCTATTCATCACTGTATCTATTTGCTGATCACAGTGCTATCAAATAGAAGATGCACTCTTAATCTTGTTGAATGAATAATGTACAAATGTGTTTAGAGTGTCAAACTGACCCAATGATGAGTTTCATCTTAATATACCCAAATTTAAGATCCTTCAGGGTCTTCCTATTGTCATCAGGACAAAATGCCAACTCTTTAGCCTAGTCTTAAAGACCTTCATCATCCAAACTCCCTGTATCTTTTTTAGCTTTAACTTTTGTCACTGTCCACCTTTGCCTATATGCTTCAGACATACTGATTATTGGTGAATACATAAGGGCTTTCTCAGATAGTGTTATAATAGATTTATATTATTTATATTTTATATTATTTTGATAAGTCACATTCATCGACTTAAAAACAAAAACAATTTCCTGGAGAATCCTTTCCCTATTGTACCCTCACCCAGTCCCACTAAACAGCACTTCCTAGATGCCTGCAGAGCACCTGTTATTCCTGTCATAATACATTGGACATTATCACTTGCCTAATCAATTGTTTTCTATGCTAGAATGTAAGCTTCATGACAACAGGAAACTTTGATTCTTAGTCATCATCACAGAGGGCTTGACAAAAAGAAAACATCTCAGTAAACCTCAGACTTAAAATGCAAACGCTTGGAGAAAGTGTAAAGGATGAAAAATATATGTAAGAAGTGTTTCTGCACTTTCACAATCATAGTTGTCCAACTGTATTAGTTTGGTGCCTAGGAGTTAGGTTCTTGCCCCCAGCTAGTTAAGTAAGCTTTCTCCAGCTGCAGAAGTCCTTTTCCTTTTCCGTGTGTGATTCCGCCGAATAGAGCATTAGAGCCGCACCCTCAATTCTACTGTGATTTGTTACCTCTTTCTGCGCTTTGCCTTGGGGAAATAGACAATGTTTACCTATTGCCAATGCAAAGCTGAGCAGATGGCAAATGTCCTGTGTTCTGCCAATAAGAGTTAGGAGGAATAACGAGAATTCATTTACTAGAAACAAACTCTAGCCAGGGATTAACTGAGAATTGGCAAAGGTAAGCTGTTAGCTTCTGATTGATTTCTGAGTTCCAAGTAAAAAATGTCTGTTTAGTGGCCCTAATAAGGAAATAGTTCATTAGAATTCTTTTTTTAGAAAAAAAATATTTATTTATTAGAGCGCAAGTAAGTGAGGGGAGGCGAGAGAGCAAGAGAGAATCTCAGGCAGACTCCCAGCTGAGTGTGGAGCCTGACACAGGTTCCATGTAAGACCCTGAGACCATGACCAGAGCTGAAACCAAGAGTCAGAGAGACTTAACCTACTGAGCCACTCAGGTGCTCCTAGAATTCTTATAGTATCTCCCCACTCCCCAATACTCACCTTTTCTCTCCATGATACATCTTTGATTCTCTTACCTGTCTCTCTAACTTGCCTTCTCTACTATGGATATTTCAAATGACCTTACAAAGGCTTCTATAGCCAGGGGTCATAAAGACATAGAATTTAAAAACAAACCGAAACACTTGTAAGGGTAATTTTGCTCTGTGATTTCCAAAGGGCAGCTGGTTCATAAATTAGTGTCAGGTTGGCTTTTTGAGAACTACTGAGGGAACTATGGGAGATAAACATACCTAGGTCTCATCTGGAGATCTAATTCAGTGGTTTTGGAGGAATATTATTCTCTGTTTTTAAAACTTCTCTAGGTGATTCCAGACCAGCTTAACTAGGAACCATTGGATTAGAGTCTGGTCTATAGTCTGGTCTCGAATCTAGCCCCCAAAGATCCTGATAGTGCTCAAACTGTCCCTGTTCAAACACCAAAATATTTCAAAATGCTCTTGCAAACTGACCTGAGCTAATTTGGTTATTTATGGTTATTGGATGCTATTTGTTAATATTAGTGTCCTCCATGATTTAGAGACCAGAGCTTGTAAGATTCTTCCTCTATAACATTGCAACTGAGCTATATACTATGGGAATGCAATTCACAGACTGCTATCTGCCACAAATAGAAGCAAGTAGTCAAGTCCTTACCATATGAAAAGTTCACTAGAGATAGGCTTACCTGAGTCATGGAAATTTCTAACCTTCCTATTGAAAAGTGGCACAAACCTTTCCCATCAATATCTGAACTAATGCATTTCTAAATGCTAATCCTAGGCAGCATTCTGAAGGGGTATCTTATCTCTAGGCTTTCCAGATTTTTCCATCTTTTCATACAAGGGTGCTTCTAATATCTATTTTTTAAGGATTTTATTTATTTATTCATGAGAGACACAGAAAGAAAGGCAGAGACACAGGCAGAAGGAGAAGTAAGCTCCCTTTGGGGAGCCTGAGGTGGGACTCCATCCCAGGACTCTGGGATCATGACCTGAGCCAAAGGCAGATGCTCAACCACTGAGCCACCCAGGTATCTCTGGGTGTTTCCAATATCTTGTACTAATTAGCCAAACCTTTGATTTTGATTAGTGATAAAAGTAGCTAAATCCTATGTGAGCTTCTAACCCTGGAAGGAGTATTCTCAATTAAGGTACTGAAATTGTTAACTAGCTATCCTCAGGTTATATACTAAAACTAGCTCGTATATAAATGTAGAAATCCCAGGTCTATTCTCAAGTATTTTATTTTATTTTATTTTATTATTTTATTTTAAGATTTTATTTATTCACAAGAGACAAAGACAGAGAGGCAGAGACACAGGCAGAGGGAGAAACAGGCTCCCGATGGGGAGCCCGATGGGCTTAATCCCTATCCTCTGTCTGAGGATCATGCCAAGCCGAAGGCAGACGCTTAACTGCTGAGCCACCCAGGCGTTCCTATTCTCAAGTATTTTTAAATAAATTATAGACCCATAAGAAATGAAGACTTTGGTGAAAGAATATATTAAGTCTCTGATGATGAAAATGTTGGGGAACATAATAAGAACATGCCAAACATTTATACTAAAAACACCCAAAGTGAGAAAATCAGAGCAATTGCTTCTACATAACATTGCCAAAACTTGCAGTTCTCCCAGAGTTAGATAAATTGAGCTTTTTGGTATGTCCTTTAAAACAGTGGGCTCAAGAAAGTCTTTACCTCCCTGACCCTAATTTTTCTCACCTGAAAATATAAGGTATTGGGATAAATCATTTCAGATTGTTCATTTATGTTTAATATTTTCTAGATGAGGGTTTTTTTTCATTCTTTATAAACACATGTATATACACATACAAATCAATTCATTAACGTTGGATTTGGATCCATTTCCAAATAAGTTGATAGAATTTGTCTAAAATGTTGGAGTAGCTAAATTGGATGTATGCAATATAATCTGTTGAAAGAAGTTAATTTGATTAAATTTAGAATAATTATAGCAGTTTTAAGTTATTTTCATATGGTTAAGATAATTAAAACCAAGTAAGCCAAATTAAAATATTATTTTTATTTTTAAGAGTTTAAATTCTGTTTCCTAATTCAAAAGATCATATATATACGTGTGTTTTCTGTGTGGTGGTTGTCTTTTCAACAGTGGAATCCAGTGCTTCCAAACTAAGCTGTTGCCCATCCTGAGGTCCTGATCTACACTAATTGTAAATAGTTTTATTCAAACATAAAAAACTGACAAGAGTGTGGGTGCAATATGGGGGAATGGTATCTAATTGGTGGAAAAAATATGAGTTTGAGGTTGAGTCAAAAAATTCACTCTTCTGCCTGTTTCTTCTTTACTTTCAGATTATTACCACACTCACATCTCTGACTGACACTGAATGGGTGTTTTGTTTTTGTTTTTGTTTTTCTCATACCAAACAATTCTCTGTGACACCAGCTGGGTATCCTACAATTGAATTCTAATGATAACTGGAGTTAGCACAGACCCCCACAGGTCAATGGCTTGGTCCCATGATCCTGTCGCCCACTTTGGGTGCCAATTTTAAGTAGTAGGACCCACAATTTCCGTCTAACTCAGCTACAGAGCAGACGTTCCTATGACACCACCCCCTTGGATTTATTTGCTAGGACAGTTCACAGACCTCAGGCAAACATTCACATTTATTATGAAAGCATATGATAAAGGACACAGACGAACAGCCAGATAAAGAGATACATACAGTAAAATTCGGAAGCATCCCAGTGCAAGAGCTTCTGTCCCCTTGAATATATGGGTATGTTCATCCACCTAGGAACTCTGTGAATGCTATGATATTGGGACTTTTATGGGAGATTGCTCACATAGGTAGGACCAATTACTAACTCAATTTCCAGCCCCTCTTCCCTCTCGGGATGATGGCCCTGGGACTGAAAATTCCAAGCTTCTCATCATGGCTTGTTTTTTTCTGATGACCAGCCTCTATCTGGCAGCTATCCAGGAGCCCATCCAGGGTCCTCATTACAGCAAAAGATGCTTCCATCACTGAAGAAGTTCCCAGGGGTTTAGGAGCTCTATGTAAGGAACTGGGAAAAAACGATCAATATGTATATTTTTCTATGATTTCACAGAGAGTTAGACTAATCATAGATTTGAGGACTATGTTGTTAACTAACTGTAACCAGTTACAAGCTGGTGGACAAGCAGTAGAAAAACTGCTTAACCACTCTGAACTTTTTTTCTGACAAATGGGAATAATAATCCTTATTAGCTTGTGATAATTAAATGAACAGCAAAATACTTATCAAAGTACTTGGCATATAGTACATAACCAATTCAGGCATAAAATGATGTGGGTTCTCATTGCTTTTCTGTCCTGCCCATGGTTGTACAATTAATGTGTAGATGTGGGCCAAGAGAACCAAACCTGGCAATTCTACTCATTTTTCTAACAGTTTTATTGAGAAATAATTCATGTGTCATACAATTTGTATTACCATACAAAAGTATTACATTTAAAATGTAACATTCACAGGTATATTGCAACCATTACCACTGTCAATTTTCGAATGTCTTTATTATCCTAAAAAGAAACCCTACATCCATAATCCTACACATTTTTGATAATGCTCATAGATAGGAGATTTATTGTGGTATCTTTGGCTAAGTACTTCCAAAGTCGTTAGCTGAGTCATTTTCCTGTGAAAGGCTACTTTCCTGATAGACATGAACATTTGGTCTCCTGTATGGATTGATTCTCATGCACCCACAAATACAACCATCTCAGAAGTTTCCACTGGCTTTTGACTGTTTACCTCTAACCAGAGTAGGTGGCCACCTAGTCTGCCGGTTTGAAAGGTCCTGGGATAAATACCAGACAGAAATGTCTCTTTAGCACCTGTTTGCATCACAAAAATGTCTCCATGTGCATTGGCTTGGTCTATTTGGACTACTAAAGTAAAATACCATAGATTGGGTGACTTAAACAACAAACATGTATTTCTCATGGTTCTGGAGTCTGGGAAGTCCTAGATCACGACACTAGCACAGTCAGGGTTTGGTAAAAGTGCTTTTTAGTTCACAGATGACTGTCTTTTTGCTTTGTCCTCACCTAGCAGAATGGAAAAGGAGCTCTGCAGGGTCTCTTTTATAAGGGCACCAATCCCATTCATGAGGGCCCCACACTCATGACCTAATCACTCTCCCAAGGCCCCGCCTTCAAATACCATCATTTTTGAGAACAGGTTTCAACATACAAATTTGGGGGAACACAAAAATTCAGTCTACAGCATTCTGCCCCTTCCCCTCAAATTTCATGTCCATCCTTCATGAAAAATATATTCATTGCATCCTAGTAGCCCTGAAAGTCTTAACTTGTTTTAGTATCAACTTTAAAGTCTAAGTCCAAAGTCTCATGTAAATATCATCTCAATCAAATATGAATGAGACTCAAGTATGATTCATTCAGAAGCAAATTTCTTTTCCTCCTGTGCACCACAAAACCAAACAAATTATGTGCTTCCAAAATACAAATTATGTGTTCAGGTGGGATAAGCATCGGATAGATATTCCTTTTCCCAAAGGGTTACAGGAAAGAAGAAAGGAGTGATAGTTTCCAAATAAGTTAAAAACCTAATGGTGTAAATTATGTGAGACCTTAATCCTTGAGAATAGTCTTCTTTGACCTGATGTTCTGTTTTCCGAGTCCCCTGGTGTGGCAGTGTCACTTCTATAACTTGCTGGGACTCCCCACAGCAGTGATTCTTTGCCTCAGCCTCATCCCCACCATCATTCTCTGCTAGCACTCCACACCAGCTACTAGAGCAGCTCTTCTAGTGTGGGGTCCCTGGCCTTGGCTCTTTTAAGTGGCCCCAGCCATATGAAGTCACTAGCCACAGCCCATGCTGCAGTCTTCTATGAAGGCTCCACCCCTAAGGCACTGGGCCCACCCCTAAGGTATCATGGCCTACCTGAACTAGAGAGATGGCCCCACCCTTTAAAACTTCTGCCCTTAGTCACTTGTGCTCTGAGCCTGTGGTGGGACTGTAGTTCTTTGAATCATCTTCAATATTGTTTTTCCTTTGTCTTGAAGAACAGTATCCGACTTCTGTTGAGATGGCTAGCATATACTAATCTCCTTATCAAATGGTTGCTGGGCCAAACCATTAGTTTCTTTTTTTTTTTTTTTTTCCAATATGGATAGACTGAGAATTTTTCAAATCATTAAGTCCTACTTCATTTTTGATTAACAATTTCATTTTTAAGCTATTTTTCTCTTTTTGCATTTCACTACAAGCAAGTTGCACCTTCGACACATTGCTTAGAAATTTTCTTAGCTGAGTATCCAATTTCATCACTTGCACACTCTACCTTCCACAAAATAATGGAACACAAACACTGTTCATCCAAGTCCTTTGCCACTTTATCACAAGGATCACTTTTTCCTTCTGTTTCTAGTGACTTATTTCCTCATTGCATTCTGAGAACTCATCAGGATGGACTTTACTGTCCATATTTCTAACAACATTCTATTCAATATTAGGTATTCTTTAAGGATATGGAGGCTTTCTCTGCACCTTTCCTGTTTTCTTTGAGTTATCACTAGTCATTTTTAAAGGTTTGTGCGTGGAAGTTCAGGCTTTTCCTAAGTATGCACCTCAAATTTTTTGAGCTTCTTTTTTTTATTATTATTTTTATTTTTTATTTTTTTTTATTTTATTTATGATAGGCACACAGTGAGAGAGAGAGAGAGAGGCAGAGACATAGGCAGAGGGAGAAGCAGGCTCCATGCACCGGGAGCCTGATGTGGGATTCGATCCCGAGTCTCCAGGATCGCGCCCTGGGCCAAAGGCAGGTGCCAAACCGCTGCGCCACCCAGGGATCCCAAATTTTTTGAGCTTCTATTACCAAGTTCCAAAGCCACTTCCACTTGTTGGGTATTTGTTACAGTGGCCCCTCATTCCCATAGATGGATCGAATCACAAAATTATAAATGCTGAGCAGTCCTGTGATCTGCTATCTCTAAACTGGAGACCCAGGAAATCTGGTGGCATAATTCAGTCCAAGTCTGAAGGCTTGGGAACCAGAGGAGCCAATGATGCAAATATCAATTTGGGTCTGAAGGCCTAAGAACCAGGACTGTGGAAAATAGAAGATTGATGTGTCAGCTCAAATAATCAGGCAGAAAGAGCCAAATTCTTCCTTCCTCTGTCTTTTTGTTCTATTCTGGCCCTTCAAAGATTGAATGATGACTACCCATATTAAGGAGGGCACACAGCTTTACTGAGCCCACTGATTCAAATACTATTTTTTTCCAGAAACCCCCCTCATAGACAAACATAGCCAAATATGAGTACCTCATGATCCAGTCAAGGAAACACAAAAAATTAACCATCATATTGATGATTTTCTCTCTTCTATTAGGGTCCTGACATTCATTCATATTTGACAAGACATTTTAGGGTTATAAAGGTTATTGGCTAAAGCCCCTGTAACTGCCAAGCTAAACTACAGAAGGCAGTGAGTAGGTGGATCTTTTTTAAGTACCTCAGAAGAAACACAGTTTAAGGTAGAACATAATGAGAAACACAATCATATCAACTCTATCTCGCCTTGTTTTGGAGGGGGCAGGCATACTCAATTTATTGAGCAGTTCATGCTTAATTTATTGGTGATGACATCAATAATAATCTGTGCCAGAAAACATGCAAAATTCTTTACATATGATATCTCACTTAATCCTCACAATAATCTGAGTTGTGACAATTGTTGATAATTTACAACTGAACAACCTGAGATTAAAGGAGTTAAGTAAATTATTCAAGAATGCACAGATAAAAAGTGGCAAAGCCAGGATTTAAAATCTGATCGGTCTGATTTCTGGGCCTTTCTGCTCTATTGTCTCTTTGTTTTTTCCTATACTCTTGAGTTTCTTGGGTAAGCCCTTTTTCTCTTCTCTAAAGCCACTACTTTTTAAACCATCATGAGGTGATAAAATTTTTACAGCATCTACCTTACTGGAAAAAATAAGAAATGGATGACAGTAAATATTTATATGACTAGAAGAGATTACTCTGCATTAATCCTACCCCCTTAAAGAATATCCTTTCAAGTGTTGGGCTAAATAAAATGTTCCTTTATTATGTAGGTCAGGGTCAACTTATGAATTTGTCATCTGTCACAGCCGGAGTTTTTCAGAAATCCTTAAGACCATGGCATAGCATGGGCATGAAATATTTTCACAGTGAATGAACCCAGGTAAATTATGCTATTATGTCATGACTATAAAGGCACATTTTATGTTCACAAAGCTAGTCCAGACTCTCTTGTTTGAAAATGACTGCATCCCAATTCAAATTGGCTTACAAAATTGGAGATGTATTGGCCTATGTACATGAAAAGTCCCACAGTGAACAGCTCTAGTACAAGTGGATTCAGGGTTCTATTATTGGTAATCTCTCCCTGTCCTCCTCTCTGCTTCTTCCCTCTGTGTTGGCTTCACACCCAGATAAGATTTATTTGCATGTCTTTCCCAAAAGATCCAGGAGAGCCCCCAAAATATTGAAATGACTGTGTGTGGGTCCATTCCTGAACCAATCAATGAAACAAGGGGTTCAGTACCCTGATTGGTCATGTCATGTATCCACTCCATTCCCAGAGCTAATTGGTGGGGTCAGTCCTACATGAACTACTCAGACTGGCAGGGAAGGATAGTTTAGAATTAGAGAGTAATTTCTAATTGAAGGAGATTGGATACTGCACAAGCAGGGTAAAGAGTTTACTTGCTTGACTTTGAGTCATCTGTTCTCTAGGATAAGGAGCTTCAGTTTTTGAAATGTTCTTCAAATGGCAGGATTCAGAGTCCTCTTAAAAGCTGGTTACTCTTCTCTAACTAACTTTTATGACCAAGTGAAAAATGGCTGAAGGGAACTTCCCTAGGGTGTGTGTGTGTGTGTGTGTGTGTGTGTGTGTGTGTGTATGGGTGTGTGTATGGATGTATGTATGTATATACACCCATATATATGGAATAATGGGGATAATTGTTATGATCTCAGAGCAGAAGCAACAAAATAGAGAGGGGAGTGTTTCTTTCAGATTTTGGAAGGAATGAGTGTATATGAAAAAGTAGGGAACTAAAGCTAGTATTAATTTAAGGTACAACTTTTTGTTAATTCATGCCATGCAGCAGGGTTTTAGGCAGCTGATACTGGAGAAATCCACAATTACTTAAATATGTAGCATTTATTTATTCTGTCAGATAGTGTTCTAAAACTTAAATTTTAATTCATTTGATCTCACGTAGCAGTATTATCCCCATTTCCCATAAGAGGAACCCACCTACACAAGTTAAGGAATGTGCTAAAAGCTACTCAAATATGAAGAGGCAGAGCCAGAAATAGAGCCCAGTGAGACCCATTTTGGACTTCTGACCCTCAGAACCATAAGATAACCGTATCTGTGTTGTTTTAAGCCACTAAGCTTGTGGTAGCCTGTTATAGCTGCCACCAGAATCTAATGCACTGTGCATCTTCTCATATAAGCCCTACCGCCATCAATGTTGTCTCTGCTTTGCAAATGACTTAGCACAGACAGTGACTGTCTAGCTAGGACTTGGCCTTAGTTCTTGAAGCTTACAGGTCCAGTGTTAATGCTTTCTCTAGTACACATCTTTATAGCATAATTGAAAGCTGACTCCCTCCTCAATGACATGTCTAGCCTTTATGAGTTAATAAGAACAACAACAAAAAAGCACAAACAAAAAACAAAAACTAAGAGGAGGGATTAAGGAAAACAAAACTCCTCCGTTTTCTAGTTGGTACTTGCTGTGTTGGGGAATAAACCATCTGCCTGAATGCCCTGTTAGGTAGCATTGGGTGATTAATGGTGTAGCTCATCTGTGAACCAGCATGGAGATCTCTCCAAGAAGTGTCAGGCTGTAAACAACAGCAACTGATCAATGCCATTTTGATGAAGTACTGAGACTCCATTTTATACAAAGGCTTTTTATGATCCTTTCTAATGCTTAACAGACCACTAATCATGGAAAAGACATTTCAAATTCATAGGCCAGTGAGTGTTCTGTTAGCCTCTTTTCTCATTTTACTCCCTGCAGAGTGTTTTTGAAGGCACTAGTTGTTTTTATTTTTGAAAGAGTGATGTGTTTTATAATTTTTCATGAAAATTACTAGAATTACAATAGAATTTTTTTCTAGTTTTATAATTATAATTAATGATGAATAACACAATTTCAGGAATTATAATCAGTGAGGCAAGGCATGACATATAATTTTAAGTTGTATTTCTGAGTTGTAGGTTTTAAATTGATTCTACATTTGAATCAATATCTTTTACAATCCAAAGTAATTCTCTTTATGGAATGCTGTTTTAAATGGAATGTTGGGAAGGATAAAAGTATTGCATTTTTTTTTAACTTTGCTTTTCCTGTTAGACATTCTTGCTTTTTAAAAACTTTCTATTATGGAAAATTTTAAGCATATACAGAAGCATATCATGTATTATGCTAAACTTAATGTGTCCATCACCCAGCTTGAACAGTTACTAACTCAGAGCCAATCTTGTTTCAATTATCTCAATTCATTTGTCCCCATTCTATTGGATTATTTTGAGGCAAGGTTCTAGTTTCAAAATGTTTTTTGGACATAGGTTTAGGGGGTAGATTTAACTTTTGGAGTGGAGGATGAACTATTTTCTTCTTTTATTTCAAAGCAAGATTTTGATAAAATTTTTTTCACATTTTCTGAGAAATAGATGCTTCTATATTTCTTTAAAGCACTTCTAAAGTATACTATCTTATTAATTAGTTCAACAAATCGAGCTCTTGCCATATGTCAGGAAGAGTACTCAACTTTGGTGACACAGTGATGACTAAGGGAAAAAGGCTAGTGCTCAAGTAGGTCATTATCTAACAGGGTGAATAAGTAAGCATAGTAATGTATGATAAGAATAATGGTAGACTTTAATGATATTATGAAAAAGGAATACCTAGTCCAGTCTTGGAGTGTTACAAAAGTGTTACAGAAGACAAATGTCAAAATAGACACTAGAAGGATAAATAAGATTAGAAGTTGAAGATAAGTAGGACATAGTTGATCTACTCAGAGGGAAAAGCTATGTGAAGATCTGTGAGTAGTGGAGAAATGTCTTGCACCCATGGTTGCAGAATAGAATATGAAGGGGAAAAGTTGTAAGAGTTAAGGCCAGAAAGGCGAACAAGGAATTTGGATTTTGTCTAATGCTTAGGGAGAGTCTTTAGGGGGTTTTATTCAGGGCACTGAAAAGGTGAATTAGAGACTGTGGTTCCAGTCTAATCATGAGGAAAATTGTTCTGAGGGATTCAATCACTACTGTAAAGACATCAGAAAATTAGCCATACTCATGCCCTGGGGCTCTGGCCTTCTGACTTCTGGTCCAAGGCATTGTATCTCCCTGTTGTTTTTTGTTTTGTTTTCTGTTTTTTTGTTTAAGTTTTTAGTTAATAAAGGCTGCCAGTAATTCCCTTGGTGGCAATCATCTTGTCTTTGGTCATTAACCCCTAGTGTAATAGGACATAAAACTAAGAAGTGAGACTCCCGGGTCTAATCTCCTCAGTGGTAATCATTGCAGGACTATTCAAACCATTGATAATCTGTTGGTTAGTCTGCAGTGCTTTCCCCCCCTCTGCCAGTATGTCTGCTATCTTAAATCCTTGAATTAGAACACTAAATGACTAAAGCCCAAGGATTTAGGTGCAATAAAGTTATACTGGGAGGAAAAGGTTAGTTGTGACCCTGGGGAATGACTCTTGGGTATAGGGAAAGCAACCCAGCTCCATGAGTTTGGTGCTTTCAGACATCTTTCTCATTAGAGTAGTAGATTTAAGCAAATGAGAAGAGCAGAAGTATTGACTCTTTTTCTCGGTACTGCTATACAGCAGGAGTTAGTAAACTGTAGTCCATGGGTCAAATTCAGCTCACTGCCTGCCTTTATAAATAAAGTTTTATTGGAACACAACCATTCTCATTCATTTACCTATTTCCCATGGCTGCTTTTATGCCATAATGGCAGAGTTGAGTAGTTGCAACACAAACTATGGCCTGCAAAGCTCAATATGTTTATTCTCTGGCCTTTTACAGAAAAGGTTTGCCAACCCATGCTATAGAGAGTGAGCCACTGAGAGTGAATCTTGGATTCAATTCTGTTCTGGCAACTTGAAGAAGTACCCATAAGGGACAGGGCCCATAGGGAGTTCACATAGGTGGGTTAGAGGCTTAGTACTATGGGATTGAGTGGTTCCTTTGGCTCTATAAGGCCTTGCTTCAGATGAGATGTTTGAGGAGGCTGCTTTCCAGGTCATTGAGTCCCAAAAGAGCTTTCATTTAAAACTACTTAATACAAGCTCAGTGGTGGTGCAAGGACACTTCTTACCATCTGGGGACTGGTGAATTTCCACTGCTGTGTGGCATTTGCTTTATGGCATTCGAGCAATGAACAGAGTTTCACTTCCAGCTGTGAGGCATCTGGCTTGGATCCCTCCTCTCCTCTTGGCCACAGTATTCCTGATGTTCCCGCTGTGTGTTCTGAACTGGATTGGCATCTGTCTTCCCCTCTGCAGTGCCCTTGCAGGCTTTGCCAGACCCATACCAGTCCAATCCATCTTCCTCTTCACTCAGCGGGCTTGCCCTCTGGGTGCCTCCCTACCCTTGTGGGAACAGCAGAGTTTGAGTTTTGACTATGAAGACTCTCAGAGATGTACACCAAGTGGATTTTATTAATTCACTTGCTGTAGTGCCTGTTCTTGGCATCAACTCTATGTATGGATAGAGGTCTGTATGAAATGTCACTTGAATCACTGAAAGGTCTTCCTTGACCAAAATATTTTATCTATTGACCCTGCTTGTGGTCCTTGAACTATCCCAATTTGAATTAAGAAGCTAAGTGTACTTATTAAAATAATGTTTCCCATGCAGAGTAACTCACCCAGCTGCTAGCTGCCACTTAAGTTAAAAATGGATGAGTTTAATGGACTAACAGTAGGAGAAATTAGAATCTCCAAGTAAAAGGGACAAGGGAGAGGAATTTTGGGAATGCTGGGAACAGACAGGCCCAATCAGTACCTATGATACAGTGATCATAAGAGATAAGGTATAAAACTGGAGGAAAAGGCATTAAAGGTATTCTGACATAGAGATGTTGGAGTAGTAAAAGTGGAAGAGGCCACCTTGTTGACTGGTGAGACCACGAAGGGACAGGAAAGAACTGAGATTTCCCTGAGGAACTTCAGGGAGTAATTAGCAGAGTTGACACTAGAATCTAGGTCTGCTGACACCTAGATCCAAGCCCTTTCTACATCCTAGCCTTTTCCAAAGTGTGCTCTGGACAATACTATTTCTACAAATATTAATAGAACTTTACATGGAGAAAAATATATGGTAGTTAAATAAGTTTAAGAAGCATGGTTAGAAAGAGACCTTTTAGGTCAAGGTATTCATCTAGAAGTCTTGGGATATGACCTCTATCCAGTAGATATTTATTGAAAACTTTCTAGTAGCTATCATGCTAATAGCTGGAGGTATAATCATGAACAAAAGAGAAATTACCCTTGTTCCTATGATTTGACAGTCCATTTCCCCACCAGAAGATCTTGATCAAATTGAATCCTACAAATGCGTATGTATTTACAAACTGATCAATGTTCTATGAGGACATAACTCAATTCCCTAGAAGCATATGTCCAAGGGTCCTAGTAGTGTAGTGGTTCAGAGATGACTTGTGGGATGAAAGGGTTCCTGAGCTGGTAATTGAAGAGTAAGCATCAACTAACTAAGTGAAGAGTAGTTCAGGCATATACATGTATCAGAGAGAACATGGTGTGTTAGAGCAGAAAGTTCTGGTCAGGTCTCCTGGCAGCTGGCAGAGAAGGGGATAGGTGTGACTATAGCCTTTATCCTCTGCATACAAGAAACCTTGCATATTTCCCCCAGTGTGTCTTACAGATATTTTCTGTGCTTAGAAAAAGTTGAGAAGTGCTGCATCAGGGAAACTAAAAGGTGAACTTTAATGAGTTAGGACTTTAGTGAGTTAGGACTAAAAGGGGAGAGATGAGACTGTAAGATCACAGTGGAACCTTGAGGTACTTCCTGAATGACTTTGCGTGGGTCCCATACTTCTTTTGGACTTCATTTTCTTCTTCCACAATTGGACAAGATAATCTTGTTTTTGCTCTGATCAGTTCTTATTTCACATTTCTATAATTGTGATTGAAAATTAAAAAATCAAACTAGAGTATTAGGCTAGGAAGAAGCTGTACCTTTGGGTTGCCTTCCTACCCAAGTTGGTCCTTAAAGGTTGCTGAGTTACTTATGCCTTGGCCCAAGATGACTAGTGCGTCAACATGGGGACTGAACAGTCCTGTCTGCTGATAAACAATTGTGATTTCATATGGCTTGTTATTGCTATTCTTCTCCATCCACTCCCTGCCATGGACTCAGGAGCCTGAGCTCCCCATGCCTTTCCATTCTAAATATAGCAACTCCCCTGTTCACAGACTTATCGTTGCCATCATTGGAAGGGAAGTGGCAAAACTTAGGCCTGTTCCTCTGGTGGGTAGGCAGCAAGAGTTCTGTTTTGCACTACCACTTCTCTCAGCTCATTTTGGACCACTGTTGAAAAACACACTCATCAAAAAGACAAAACAACAACAACAAAACAAAAACGAACCCCCTTTTTGGAGTTAGCATTTCTTCTAAGACTTCCAGGAATGTGTGGTAGCCATTCAGGGCTATTTTCCTTCCTCCTATCAACTGTTTCTGACTCTACGGCCTGCATATTTCATACATCATCCACAGGTAACAGCAGTTGTGGTACTTTGAGATATGATACTGGAGTTCCTAGCAAAACCTGTGGGTTATCCAGGCAACTCCTGAGCAGTGAATGTAAATGCAAATAGATTGAAATCCTTTACCTTCTGGTAACCCTAAGAAATGACTGTTCAATAGCAGGGTTTACAGAAGGCCTGGCGTCTACAGAGAACTCAAAATGAAGAAAAGAGGCAGGGTTAGGGAGAAGTAAAAACACTTGAGCCCCATGTTAGAGAAACTAGCTGCAAAGCTCAGTTCTGTTATTTACAAGTTTTGTGCCTTGAGCAAGATACTTATATTCTCTGGGCCCCAATTTTCTCATCTTTTAAGTGCAAATTTTAATAAAGTTGTAATACAAATTAAATGGGGGAATGCATGATAGTACTTAGCATAGGCAGGCATATAGTAAACATTCTAGTAATACTGGTAATAAAATTAAATACACAAATAAGTATTCCATAGTCTTTAGTCTGCATTCTTTTTATTCATTTTTCCCATTATTATTTTTAGAGAACCATCTTATTTTTTCTGAGCTCTTCTATAAAACTTCCAGCTGTGTTCTCCTTTTTAGGCATGACTAACATCAGGGCCTCTGCTGTGGAGATTCCTGCCCACCATCAGAGAATACTATAAACATTAATATACCTTCTAGGATTAAGCAGTCCAGATGTTCCTTATGAGTTCTCCCATCTGTGCAGCACAGGTATTTACATAGGATGGCAGTGGTTCATGAGACCTTCTTAATGAAGAGCAGAAAATGAGCCCATCTTCCTCAAAGGGTATTAGAAGCCCTCAAGTAGGAATTGCTTCCAACAGACTTCTGGGGCTGTTCTGGCCACATTTTCAGTGAGATTTTTGCAAATTACTCTTTAGCCCCAGAGGGCGATTATTTCTGTCCTCGGGTTATATGGCTGTTGACTTTAGCCAGACTGCATGTCTGTGTACTTGTCTTGTCTTTACTTATTTCTTTAAGCCCTGAGACCCAAGAGTCAGCCTTGACCTGAGTACTCCTTAGCCACAACACTTTTAAATTGTTCTTGGGTCCAGATGTACCAAGTGTTCCCTGTTAGACATCATGTGTGCTGATTCTTGATTCTGTTTATTTCTGTAGTTCACATTGACCCAGCAATAAAGACAGACTTGCTGAAGAGGATAAGTGCCTCTTCCTTTGGTATAAAATGGAAAGCAGAAAGCTTATTCCAACTTAGTACAGGTAGACTCTGAGAGAAGTTGCTACTTGTCACTAAAGGGGCTTTAGAAATAGCTTTTTTCATGGCAGGATGTTCATTATTTGGTCATCCTGCATAAATTTCATTAATAGCTCTCTCCTTCCTTCCCTACTTCCTACAATTCTTTAATTGTTTACTTAGCCTCTGGGAAACAGGTCTAGGTACTGGGAATTGGGATGTATACACATGTAGTCCTGCCTTCATGGCACTTACAATCTAAGAAGAGAGACAAACCAAATCATAAGAATTTATAATACTACATATCTGATGGGGGAAATTGAAGGTGTTAAGAGAGCACAGAGGGAACACTTCACAGCATAGAGTGATAGCTGACCTGAGAAATAAAAGAGAATAAAAGTTATCTAGGCAAGGAGGGTGGTTTAGTTAGAACTTTTTAGTGGGGAGAAAATACGCCAATAGATACCAATCATTCTTATAAATTTGACCTTTACTGTGAAAATAGCAGGGATCCATAGAAGGTTATTGAACAGAGAGATACTCCGATAAGAGAAACAATTTAGAATTATCAGTCTGAATGGAATAAATAAGAGCACAAGCCTTGAGGAAAGAACATCACTGTGTAAGCTCCTGCCATAAATTAGAGAACAAGCAGGATTTAAAGTAGCAGTCACAGGATTTGGTGGCTGGATATGAAAGTAGGGGCAGCATTAGTGAGAGTGAAACATCAATATTGACCACCATGTGTCAGTTGGGTGAATGATAGTTCTTTTTAATAAGACAGAGATCCTGAATAAGAGGCATGGTTTGAGGGGAAAATAACAATCATAGCTTTAGATGCTGAACTTGAAGTGCCTGCAAGACTTCCTGCATGGATATATTCAGTGAGAAATGAAGTATTATGGTAGGCATTTAGGGAGGTGATCTAAAGCCATAGATTTTTGGAGTCACCAGCAGGTGGAGATATTTCAAGCTATACAAATCAATATATAAGTAAAGTACAGAAGATGAGAGGAAGGCTAAGTATGGTACTCTAAATGTTACTACCATGTAAGATCATAATAAGAAAAATTAGAAAAATAGAGAAGAAAGAGAAATCAAGGACTTGTTGCCACAGAAACTTAGGGAATAGGCTCCTTTTAGGATGGATGATCTAACAGTAATGTTCTAATAATTCATTCGTCTAAATCTAAGGAGATCTACTGGTCTGTCAGCCACAGTCCTTGCATTTTGGGTAGAGATGTTGGCAAGCTCAACACAAAGCCTCTGTTATCTTTCACACTGTGGTCAAGGGCAAATATGAGTACTAAAGCCTTTGGAAGTCATTTAACTAGATGGTATTGGCTATATTTATATGATTTAATACTGACAGTATTAATTTCCATTATACATTAGTGTCTTTATGGCCTAATTTTCTCCATTTACTTGTTAGTAGGTTGAGCTGTGAACAAGCAGCCTCCAACTCCAATGTGAAGTCATTGGTGGGGATATGGTATTTTTTTTTATCATTTTAATTAAGTACAGGGCTTATATCAATGAGGAGAAAGGCTATGGGCATTTATTAAGCATCAGGAATGGAGGAAGAGTGATGAGGCCCTGAGCTGTTCAGTAAAATAAGCCTATACTGTGATTCAGGAGAATTAATTTTAAATTCTGACTCTTCCAGAGTCAGGCACAGGGACATGGACATGATTAAGACATGGGAAGACTGCAATTTAGTAACAGGAAAAAATAACTAATAATATAGCATAAGTTTTCTGGCAGATGTATAAATTATTGTGCTATTGAAAATATGGGATATTTAGCCATCCATCCATTCGAAAAATACTTAGTGCCTGCTATGTATCAAATCTGCTCTAGAAATCTTGATTTTGTAGCTGTCAAAATAGACAAAATCCCTACTTTAATAGAGCCCAAAGTCTAGTACAGGAAGAGAGAAAATGAATCAACAACAGAGAAATAGGGACTTTCAGGTGGTTATAAGTACTATATGGAAACAATATTAAGTTGGGAATAGGGAATGGTGGTCAGGGTTGTAATTTTCTATAAGATGGTCTGGAAAAGTTTTGTCCATAAGGGAAAATTTGAGCAGAGAACTAAGGAAAGTGAGAGAGTGATGTAAGGTCTAGGGAACATTGGTCAAGAACGAAGGAAGAGCAAGTGTACAGGCCTTAAGGCACAAGTATGCCTGACCTGTATGGGGAATAGTAGACTCCAGTTTGGGTAGATCAGTTTGGGTAGGAACAACTAGAGGGCTCAAATTTCCATTGATTGTGAAAAGAGCAATTGTGTCAGGGAGGGGAAATTAGGAGACTGACTTTGAACATGTTAAATTTAGATGCCTGTTAAACATCTACGAAAGATGATATAAGAGTATATAAATATATGATTCTGGAGTTCAGGTGATGGGTCTGGGCTGGAGATATAAATATAGGTGTTATTGACATGTAAATATACTTAATATTTAAGTATTTAATATGACTGAAAGAGATCTCCCCCAGGGAATGACTACTATTATTTTATATTTCCATATTATTACTGAAGTACAGGCAAATAGATAAATGTTTGGAAAAAGTTTGCAGAAGAGCATATGATCTAAAAATCCTGTTATAAGAAGGAAACGTAGAGAAGCGGGAGTCAGCCATCCTGAGTTCTAAGCCCAGCATATTATGGGCCAGTAGTATGCATTTGGGAAATGGTGGGGTCAGTGAGTTCTCTCCCCTGTGAAACTGCAGAACAGCCAATGTGAAGTTGTTTGAGGATCCAGAGTACTAGTAGATGGAGAAAGTATTCAAATTTATTCTATATGTTTGTCATTACAACTACTTCTACCATGAATGATGACCGCCACTATTACAAACAAAACTATTAATTTTATTACCGATAATAAATATCCTAGTATATGTCATAAATGAAGGGGAATAGGTCTCTTGAGATTACATTTGTAAAAGGGATCTCTTCTCTTCCCTGCCATTAAAGTATATGCCTTTTCTCTATCTCCCTCTCATTAGTCTCTCAACTGAAACTCAGGGGAAATGGACTAGTATTTCAGTGTATCCAAGAAACTAAGTGCATTCCCATTAACTCATCTGAATCATTTGGGAAGGAAACAAGACAGTTTTAAGATTGCTTTAATAAGCAGTGGCTGAATTTCCATCTGCTTATGCCACTCTTTGTCATATAGAATATCTTTTTAACCTCTGCTTTTGACAAACACTTGATGTTAGTTTCCTTAGTTTTCTTAACAACTCAGCCTCCCTGATGTGTGCTGTCTTGATGTGGCCAGAGGAGCAAAGGCAGGGAATTATGGAGTTGACTCTGCTTTCACTGCTTACCAGCCTGTTTTCCCTCACTATCACTTGTCATCTACCATAGCCTGCCCTGCCTCAGCAACTATTCCCAGGACTGAGCAGGGATTCCCTGCAGGGGAGAACTAAAGGCCAGGCCAATTCCTCTTGTAATTATGTGGATCTTGTTTATTGATGGATTCACTCACTTTTTCAGTGGACAAAGGTAATAGACAATTATAAAGATGATATAATTTTCTTATATATGAAATGAGATGATGATCACTACTAGCACTTAGTACCAATGGCAGGCACTGTGCTAAGGGGTTTAAATACATTTTATCAACTAAACTTCACAAGAATAATATGTAGTTAGATTCACGAGTATTGCTTTCAGCTGAGGAAAAAAGAATTAAAAAAATATTTTCAAGTTCATTCTGTAGTTGGTAGAGCTGAATCTTAAATTCAGGTTTTTAAAAATTGTTTCTGTTTTGTTTTTTTACAACAGCAGTAGATGTGAGTAGAAAACACAGAGCTAAAATAAGAAAATAAAAACACCATATCCCTCCTATGCAGGGATCAGAGGCTACATTCTTCTATATCTTTATAGGATCACCTCCCCCAACACACACATATGCGGATTTCCCACTGCTTTGCAAATACTGACCTCTGTGCCTTGACACCTCAAAATAAGAAACTTTGTCTTACTCAGTGAGTTCCATCTAAGTCCTACCTTAGACAGGTGAGTGCTCTCAGTGCAAAAATCCTATAATTGCAAATCTTAACAAGTGAACTTCTTTCAAGATTGAACTCCCTTCTGCTTTTGCCAACTCTGTTTGCATTCTAAAGCCTTCAAATAGTCACTTTATATATGTTCAGTGTTTATAACTTCCGTGCAGGAGTGCCCATCAAATACACACTGCTCTGACCTTCCTGGCACCAAAACTCTCATTGTTTTAATTTGTGTTTCTCCTATAACTAAAGTTAAGTGTCTGTTTCATACAGGGTCATAGTGTATTTTATGTGGACTCTGTTCGTTTCCTATTTTTTTCTTTTGTGCCCTTTGTCTTTTTTTTCTTTTGTGTCCTTTGTCCTTTTCTTTTTTTCTTTTTTGCCCTTTTTTCTTTTTCCCTTGTTTTCTGATTGTTCTTTATATGTGAAAGAGATTAACTTTTTGTCTATGACATCAGTTAGAAATACCCTTTAAAAATTTTTCATTTTATTAAAATTTTTGTTGTAAAGTTATTTTAAGTATCTACTAAAATTTACAACATTTTTATAGGTTTTATATTTTGGATTTCTATTACGAAGGCTTTATCTACTCCGATTTTAAAGAAATATTTTCCATGTTTTCTTCAAGTATTCATACAGATTGCTCTTCACCCTCTCATTGTGACCTTTAATCCATTTGAAGTTTTCCTTGATGTATAATATGAACCAAAGATCCAACTTTACTTTTTTTTTTCTAAAAGATATCCATTTTCCTTAGTATAATATCAGTGTACATGTTGAGCCCACTCATTAGAAATGTCTCCTTCAGCATATACTAAGCTTTTATAGATTTAAGGGGTAATTCTGGATGTTATGATCTTTTCAATGGGTATTTCTACTATTTGCATGTCAATATAATTTTAATTATTGAGTCTTTATGGTGAAATTTAACATTTACACCTAAGACTCTTACACCTTATTGCTCTTATTTTTCAGCATTTTCTGGCAATTTTTCCTCGCTAGATCAAGTTTTTCTACCACCAAATTCCATACTTTCCATTTAGTGTATTTTATTGGCAGGTACTGTGTCCAATTGCCTATCACATGGTTACAGAGAAATTTATTGCAGACCTTTCTACACTAGCCTTTGTGTTAAGTATAAGTATAAAGGCAGATGGCAGTCATACATTCATTGGGCTTCTGATAAATATCTGGTAATTTTTAAAATGTGCAATATGAATGGAATACAAATATTGTGAACTTTATCCTATGCATCTATAGTTTTGGAAATTCCAAGGGTGATTGTGCAGAGTCATTATGTTTGAGAACCAGAAGCCTCTGAGGAAAACCAACAAACTATGGCCTCTTTATACCTGGCCAGAAAATGTCTGGTCATTTCCCCTTATTTTTCATGATGCTATAAATAAATATGGCCAACAATGGAAGGAGCCTCACAGATCCCAGTCTATTCTGCTTATTTATGGAGACTTAAGCACAGATGAGATCTGATCTACTTAAAATTGAGTCAGTGATGTATTTGGTCAGAAACTCAACATTTATCTTCAGTTCCATTTTTCCCCTTCCATTATACCATGCAGAGACTTCATTGAACAAGCCAGTAATTCTTCATTGAACAATCACACCATGATTGAAAGGTGTGAAATTAATTTAATTCATATGTTAACATTTTAAATCATTCATTAGGCTAGAATTGCTTTCACTCAATATTTTGAACACTGCTCCTAAATTTATTCATTATCTGTTTATTCATACATTTATTCAGTTATTGATTCAACATATTTTCTGAGTATTGTGTTCTGGTTGATGTAATGAAATATCAAACATTGAATCTGTATATAAATGATTTTAATTTGACTATATATGTAAGACACATGCACATGATCTATTTAACTTATAATTTTGATAGAGTACAAGAGAAATAATTCATGGAATGTAACAAAGCACTTAGCTGCTACATGAATAAAATATATAAAAAGAGTCAGTGTAGCTTGAGGGTAGAGAATGTGCTATGTAGGAGATGATTATTTTGTTTGGCTCAATATAGAGGGATAGGGAAGGGCATTGATACCAGGAGACATTATACATATAAACCATCAATTATGGGAAGCAATGAAAAACTTTTCTCTCCACATCTGTCCTTTAACAGAGCTTTTCTTTTTGTAACTAGTACATTTGCTTTGCAACATCTTTTGTCTTCCCAAACAGTAGAAAAGTATTTGATAGCAATGTTCTACAAATAGAAAAATCTCCCTAAAGGACTAACATCACTGAAGCCTGTAGTGTTTGATAAAAAGTGAAATTTCCAGATTATTGAGGCTTACCCTCTAAATGTCAAAACTATTCTTTAAAAGATTTTACCCATTTTGGATATACATTTTGTATAATAAAATTTAGACTTTCCTGACTTTTTATGCAGATTTTATTATGCAACTTTTGAACTCCTCCTAGAGATTAGAGTTATAAGAAATATGTCTTCTGTATTCTGATCAATCTAATAACCCTGTTTGTCCTTAATTTCCATCAGGGGCAATACAGATTAATTTCTTTTAAATTTCTCTGTCCCCTCCCTCACTGTGTCCTCTTACATATTTCTATATTTTCAGTATCTATTTCAGACTATCTGGTTTCTCCTCTAAACTGTTATTTTTGTTCCCCTGTTAGCTATAAAAATAGATGGGAAATGGATCAGGGAAGGTTTGCAGTGTAAGGGAAAGGGCCTGGACTGGGAGTTTGGAGGACTGTTTTTTATTAATGGCTTTGCCAACAAATGAACTGGGGATACATAACCTTGGGGAAGTTACTTTCTTTTTCTCATGCCTGGGTTCTCAGTTGAAAAAAACCCTGGATATGATTAAGCATGGTTTTCAAATTCTTCAGGGATCACAGTGGATAGGACCTATGAGCTCAGGGAAAGGGCTCTTTTCATATTCTCTTCCACCATTTCAGAAACTCAAATGTCAAAAAAAAAAAAAAAAAAAGCGCATTAAGAGGTTTATTTGGGTAAATGGCCCGTAGTGGATTTCCCCCCAGAAAGGGGGAAGGAACGAGCGGGTAGACCTTTCTTTTTGGACAGAAGCTAGAAGGCAGGAAACTTTGTGTGGTGTCACCGTGAGCACCTCCAGCTGTATTAGTGCCATTGGAATAATAAATTTGATATGGTGGTGAAAAAAAAAAAAGTCTATTTTAACCAGTCTATTCTAGATTATATTTTGTATCTTGGATATTTTTATAGAAAGGATTCCATAACTTTTTAAAAACTGTGAATTAGAAAGACAATGGCTATGATTGATTCATATATTGAAAATCTCTATATTCCCCAATTTATAATAGGGAGATATATATAGATATATATAGATAGATGATATAGATATAGATATAGATAATCTCTGATTTTCACAAACTCTTAAAGGGTAGTAAAATACTGATATCTTCATTTAAGAAAACTTAACCTCAGCATTTAAAAAACTTTCCTAAGACCATATAGCCAATAAATGAGAGAAAAAAAAATTCTAGCCCCATGGTAGAGATTCAGGAGCTGGGGGAAATTTCACATTGTCTCCTAATATGACCTCTTTACCTTCTACTATGACTAGATATAGGGTATAATTGTATCTATACTAAACATAAGAAAAACTTCAGAGTGAATTGGTCTACCCTGAGAAAATTATGTTAACTTTAATGGCGTTTGTCCCTGCTTCTTTTTGACTTTTTCTTATCTTTTTCCTGGGCTATGACAATGTTCTGAACATAGCACTACCCATAGATCATCTAACACTGAGTTACATTTACAGTTTAAAACATTAATAGATGCATCAATCGATTATAGGAGAGAAGATGGACAGAGGAAGAATACAGGTTTGAGGGAGGAAAAAAATCCCAATTTATGTACTTAAAATAATATGAATACTAATTTTGGTAAATAAAAGTATTCTTTTTTTTTTTTTTACTTCGGAAACTAGATCTTTTATGTAGTTGGTAAATTTCCACCCCACTGTGAATTTTGATGTTGTGTTTCTGTTGTGTAATTTGGCGTTGCCAGTGTCTCAGGAGAAAGTTGCCTCTGTTGGTAGGAAGGAAGAATTTAACTAATGAACTGAAGCCAGAGAATGGCGAACACACTAGTGTGCATGCACACAGGCACATGCCTTTGTCTCTGAATAGCGGTAATTACTAGTTCCCAGCACCACTTATTCTTTCTACTCTGAGCTGTCAAACTTCTCACCTACCTTTAAAAAAAGTCAACAGTGGCTAACGTTCTTGCCTTTTCAATGAAAAAGCTCCAATTTAAGAGAGCAACCAAGAAACGCCCAGATACTTTGTCCCTAGTCACCTGGCTTTCATCCTAATCTACATTTTTTTCCACCTGTCATCAGGTAGTGTGAAGACATGACTTGACCTTCAGTGCTTTAATAGAGCATCTTACTGCTCTTTCTTGATTTTTCTGAATTCTGATTTCCACAACTAAGCCTGATCATGGTCTCCCTTCCAAGGTTTCTCAGAGGGAAAGTATACCCTTAGGTGAGCCATGTACTCTCCATTCTGCTTTGTGTTTCACAGAGTCATGACCTGGAATTTCTGAGTATCTTTTACAGTTCTCTGAGGCTTCTGTCCTCCATAAAGTACTATTTAAAAGTTCATGAAGGCTGAAAATAAAATATAGTATGACCATACTAAATACTTTATCCTACTCAAGTTTCCTAGTCAGAGTTTAAAAACCTAGGAAATACTATGGTATAATAATCACAGAATTTAGAGTCATATAAACTTATTTGAAACTCAAGATTAATCTTCACTACTAGTTGTACGTTCTTGAGAAAGTCTTCGTATTCTTAAATAAGAGCTTAATTGAAATATAACTCATATACCACAAGTTCACTTTTAAAAAAGTACCACTTAGTGGTCTTTAAGATACTTAAAAGGGACTTTTGCAAGGTGGCAAGATCCTGAACTTATCTCCTCTCCACAAGCACACAGCTACATTTGGATCATTTCTCCTGAAAAGGATCTGAAACTGGATGAACTATTGCTCCAAAACAAAGTATAAAAAGGTCACATCAAGATAGAGAAGACAAGCAGAGACATGGTCTCACCCAAAGCCCCACCTCCAGTACATCTACACATAATAGGGAATATCTCATCAGTCTGGTGCTTCTCTCAGAGGACCAAGAAGTTGATATCCCACATTAGGCACCATAACCCTGAGATCTGGGCAAACAAGCCCCCGCCCCCAACATCTACCTTAGAAAACAAATGGGGCTAATGTCAATAGGACCCTAAGTGCTATAAGAAACTGAAATTCTCCTTTGAAAGGGCTTCCATATTGTCTTACTCATCCCAGGCCCAGTGAAAAACCAGCAGATTGATAAACATCTACACAATACTTGAAGGAGATTCATTTGCTAATCTAAAAGTATCTGGGGGACAGGGGGAACACATGGATGGCACAGTGGTTGAGTGTCTGTCTTTGGCTCAAGTCATGACACTGGGGTTCTAGGATCTATTCCCACAACAGGCTCCCCACAAGGAGCCTGCTTCTCCCTCTGCCTATGTCTCTGCCTCTCTCTGTGTGTTTCTCATGAATAAAGAATTAAAATCTTTTTAAAAAAAAAAGTATCTGTGGGAGGGGTAGGGGAAAGCTGAAACTTTCCATGGAGATGGAGGTACTGATGGATGCCAATTTTTTATTCTCCACCTACTCAGCCAGAACAGGTGGACAAGCTTGGATGCAGCACCCTCTTGTCACCTTCCTAAGACAAGTGGAGGCAAGTGATTGCAGCACTCTAAGCTGCCTTGCTGAGGCTGGAGAGAGTGGCAGGTTGCAGATTTAGCCACTCCCTAGCTAAAGTCAAGAATGCAGTCAGTTACAGCATTCCCCCACTCCCTGCCTGGGGAGTAAGCATGAGCAGTTGTACCATTCTCCTACTCCCAGCCTAAAACTGACATGCATGCACAGACAAGGCACTCTCCCACTTCATTTCTGAAGCCCACAGTCACATGCAATTAGGACATTTTCGTACTGCCTTTCTGAAGTCTATGACTGGACCCCTCCTCCTATACTCTGCAAGTACCTAGCTAAAGCTAGCAGGCATGAGCAGTCACCATGGGGGTGTGGGGGGGGCAGTGTCCTTTGACCACCTGGTGCTGGTGGCCAAGGAAACTGGTATTCTTGATCTCCATGAGGAAGAAACAAATGGTGAGATAGTCATTGGCAGGCTGAGCCACTGCACAGATAGCAGTCTGAAAAACAACCCCAGTCTTCCTATGAAAATGGTCTATTTTACTAACCATTTACTAGGTCTTGCTTCAGCCTAAAGGACAGGCTTCACATTACCACACATCTAGAGGCTAAGAAGGCATTCCCAGGGAATGTAAGCAGGGAGACAAAATCCTTACTCCCTTGTCTTCACTACAGCTTGACGAGACCTCCCAGAAAGGAACTTATACACTTGTTAGGAGTGTCATCTGGGGATACCTCCAGAACTCCTGGTTTGGAGGTCAGCAGAGTTTATAATTGTGTTCCACAGGACTATGCTTCACAGTTCCACAGAACTGTATATATTTACATACTTTAAAAGCTTCCACCTGAGGATCTGGCTTCCAATCAGCCTGAGACTAGGTGCTAAATAAAATTCCTCCCCTTGGAACACTGACAAGTTTTGGCACATCCTCAACAACAAGAGTACATCATGAATAAACCAGGTGATTTAGAGACTCTTACAAAGATTTTGAGAGACATCCAAGAGCTAAGGTAAGGTTAAATGGGAAGGTGAATTACCTACATAAGACCATTTCTTCAAGAATGAGAGAGGTAGCTGTTTTACCTATACATAGCAACAAACACAGAGTCACCCAAAATGAGGAACCAGAGAAATATACTCTAAATAAAAGACATTAATAATACAAAGATATATAGTCTACCTGCTAAATAATTCGAAGTAATGGTCGTAAGGATGCTCACTGAACTCAGGAAAAGAATGGACGGACACTGAGAAATCCAAGAGATAGGAAATACAAGAAAGTACCAAATAGAAGTCACAAAGCTAAAGAATACAATCACTAAACTGCAAAATACATTAGAAGGATTCAATAGTAGACTGAATGTAACAGAAAAATGGATCAGCAACCTGGAAAACAAAGCAATTGAACTCACCCAGACAGAAGAGCAAAAAGAAAACAAAATAACAAAGGTAACTTATGGAATCTATGTTAAAACATCAAGCAGAATAATCTTTGCATTATAGAGAGCCCAGATGGAGAAGAGAGGGACAGAAAATATATTTGAAAAAAGAATGGCTGAAAACTTCCCTAAACTAGAGAAAGAAGCAAACATCCAGGCTCAGAAAACCCAGAGTTTCAAGTAAGATGAACCCTAAGAGATCCACACCAAAATACATAATAATTGTCAAAAGTTAAAGGGAGAATTTTAAAAGCCACAAAAACAAATTGTTATGTGCAAGAGAAACCCCATAAGCAATTAGCATATTTCTCAGCAGAAACTTTGCAGGCCAGAAAAGAATGGCATGATATATTAAAAGCACTCATAGGAAAACAAAATAAAACAAAACAAAACAAAACAAAAACCCAAATTTTAAAAACCCACCTTATAGCCAAGAATACCCAACAAGGCAAACATTCAAAATTAAAGGTGAGATAAAAATTTTTCCATACAAGCAAAAGCTAGAATTCATCACTAGTAAACTGGCCTAAATATTAAAAGGACTTCTTTAAGCTATTAAAAAACACTTGTTTAAAGGACACCTGGGTGGCTCAGTACTTGAGCGTCTGCCTTGGGGTCAGGGCGTGATCCTGGAGTCCCGGGATCAAGTTCCGGCATCCAGTCCCATATCAGGCTCCCTGCATGGAGCCTGCTTCTCTCTCTGCCTGTGTCTCTGCCTCTCTCTCTCTCTCTCTCTCTCTCTCCTCTCTCTGTGTGTGTCCCTCACGAATAAATAAATAAAATCTTAAAAAAAAAAAAAAAACTTGTTTAAGAAAACGTGAAAGTAAAAATCTCATAGGAAAAGATAAATTATAGTAAAGGTAGTGGATTAATGACATTAAATTACTATGTAGGTTAAAGACAAAAGTAGTGAAATTAGGTAAAACTACAATAATTAGTTAATGGAAACATGAAATAGGCAGATATAAAATGTAACATCATGGGCAGCCCGGGTGGCTCAGCGTTTTAGCGCTGCCTTCAGCCCACGCGTGATCCTGGAGACCGAGGATCGAGTCCCCTGTTGGACTTCCTGCATGGGGCCTGCTTCTCCCTCTGCCTGTGTCTCTGCCCCTCTCTCTCTCTCTTTCTCTCCCTTCTCTCTCTCTCTCTCTCTCTCTCTCTGTGTGTCTCTCCTGAATAAATTAATAAAAATCTTTAAAAAAATAAAGCATTTAGACTATAAAAAAGTAAAATGTAACATCAAAAACATGAAATGAGGAGGAAAAATTTAGAGTTCTGAAATATATTCAAAGTTAAGTTGTTATCCATAGATAGACTAAACTAGACTTAAATACATGATTTAATATATCATGGTAATCACAAAGCAAAGAAGTATAGTAGATACACAAGAAAATAAGAAAGGAATCTAGACATAAAACTAAAAAAGTCATTAAACCACAAGAAGAAAAAGAAAAAGAAAAAGAAAAGAGAGGAACTACAAAAATAGCCAGAAAACAATGAACAATTGTTACAATTAACACCTTGACAATAAGTTATAAACCTGTGAATAACTAATTTAAGTGTATTATGGACTAAATTCTCCAGTCAAAAGATGTAAAGTAGCTAAATGGATTTTAAAATAAGACACGTATACACTGCTTATAGGAGACTCACTTTGGAAGTAAGGACCCAGATTGGAAGTGAAGGAATAAAAAAAGATCTTCCATGCAAAAGAAAATGAAAAGAAAGCTGGTGCACTTATATTTGCATCTGGCAAAACAGACTTTAACAAAAATACTGTAATAGACAAAGAAGGTGCTTTACCTGATGATAAAGACCTCAATCTAGCAAGAAGATAAAACATTTATAAATATATATGCACTCAACATAGAGGCACCAAAATATGTAAAGCAAATGTTATTAATCCTAACGGGAGAAATTGACAGCAATATAATAATATTAGGGGATCTTATTCATTTTTGCATTTTAATTGGATTTCTCATGAAATGAAATATTTAGTATTGTTAAAACTCCACACTACCCAAAGCAACCTGTAGATTCAATGCAATTTCTATCAAAATTTTTCACAGAACTAAAAGAATTCTAAAATTTATATGGAACCACAAAAAACCTTCAAAAATAAAAAATATATATATTGCAAACGAAAAACAGAAAGTATTCTAGCAGATTTCAAACTAAACTACAAAGCTTTAGTAATCAAAATATATGATACTGGCACAAAAAGACACATATCAATGGAACAGAATAGATAGCTCAGAAATAAACCAATGTGTATATATATATATATATATATATATATATAGTCAATTAATTTTTGACAAAGACAAGAATATACAATGAGAACCTTTTCTCATTATATATCTTTATTAGGGAAGTATCTATTCAAATCCTTTATCCTTTGTGCACTTTAAAATTGGGTTGTCTTTTTTTGTTAAGTGGTAAGATTCTTTATTCTAGATAATATTTTCAACAAATGGTGTTTGGAAAATCTGAAACACTATCTTGCACTATATACAAATACTAATTCAAAATGAATTAGATTTTACTGTTAAGACCTGAAACCACAAAACTCCTAGAAGCAAACAGAGGCAGTAAGCTCCTTGACATTAGTTTTAGCAATGTTTTCTTGAATCTGACTGCACAGACAAGGGGAATCAAAAGTAAAAATAAACAAATGGAACTACATCAAACTAAAAAGTTTCTGCACAGCAAAAGAAATCATCAACAAAACAAAAAAAGTCAACCTACTGAATGGGAGAAGATATTTTCAAGTCATATATTTGATAAGGGAATAATATCCAAAATATATAATGAATGCATACAAATCAATATCAATTAAAAAATTAAAAAATGGGCAGAAGATCTGAATAGAATTTTTTCCTAAGACAGATGGCCAATAGATGCATTAAGAAATGCTCAACATCACTAATAATCCGGGAAATGCAAATCAAAACCACAATGAGATTTTTTACTTTTCACCTACCAGAATGGCCATTATCAAAAAGACAAGAAATAATATGTTTTGGTGAGGATGTAGAGAAAAGGGAACCCTGGTGTACTGTTGATGGGAATGTAAATTGGTGCAGTCACATTGGCAAAAGTACAAAGGATTTTCAAAAAAAAGTTAAAAAAAGAACTACCATGTGATCCAGCAATTCCACTGATGGAATTTTTTAAAAGATTTTATCTATTTATTCATGAGAGAGAGAGAGAGAGAGAGAGAGAGAAATGCAGAGGGAGAAGCAGGCTCCATGCAGGGAAGCTGATGTGGGACTCAATCCTGGGACTCGGATCACGCCCTGGGCTGAAGGCAGGCGCTAAACTGCTGAGCCACCCAGGCATCCCTCCATTAGTGGAATTAATGAAATATCCACTAGAGATATCAACCCAAAGAAAATGAAAACACTAATTCAAAAAGATATATGCACCCCTATGCTCATTATGTTATTTGCATTAGCTAATATATGAAAATATGGAAACAACCTAAGTGTCTATTGATGGGTAAATGAATAAAGAAAGAGAATCTATAATCTCTCTCTCTCTCCTTCTCTCTCTCCCTCCCTCTCTCTCTCTCACACAAACACCCACCATGCACACATACACACATCAAAATAAATACTACTCAGACATAGAAAAAGGATGAAATCTTGCCATTCACAACAGCACAGATAGACCTTGAGGATAATATGTTAAATGAAATATATCAGAGAAAGACAAATACTATGTGATTTCACTTATATGTAGAATCTTAAAACAAACAGAACAAAATCTAGTCTCAGAGATGTAGAGAACAAATTGGTGTTTGCTAGAAGGGAGAGGATGTGAAATGAGCAAAGGGGATCAAGAAGAACAAACTTAGGTATAAAAATAAGTCATGGGAATGTAATATACAGCATGAGGAATATAGTCAATAATATTGTATTACCTTTGTATGGTGACAGTTGATAAATAGACTTACATGATCATTTTGCAATGTATAAAAATGCCAAGTCAGTATGTTGTACACCTGAAGCTAATATGTATGTCAATTATATCTCAAAAACAAATACCCAGAGTTGTGCGTATGTGGCTAATGTGTACCCATTATCACCATCTATTTCCAGACTGTTTCTTTACCTCTAAACAACCCCTACACATTAGTGGCTATTCTTTTTCTTTCTTCCATCCCACCCTGGTAACTACTAATCTATCACTTTGTCTACCCTGCATATGTCATATATACAGAATCCTAGATTATATGGCCTTTTGTGTCTGGATTCTTATACTTGGCATAATATTTGTGGGGTCTGTCTGCTTAATAGCAAACACTAGTGCACCATTTCTTCATACAACAGAATAATATTTGGTTATATGGCTACCACGTTTTGTTTATTAGTTGATGGACATTTGGGTTGTTTTCACTTTTGTTGGCTGTTATGTGTAATGCTGGCATATATGTAGAGGTTTCATATGAATATACTTTCCATCCTCTTGGGTATGTACCTAGGAATGGAATTGCTGAGTCATATGATAACTGTGTTTAACTCTTTAAGGCATGCCAAATTGTTTTACAAAGTGGCTGAACTATTTTAGATCCTTACCAGCAATGTATAAGGATTTCAGTTTTTCCATAGCCCCCAAAACATTTGTTTTCTGATTGTATTATTACAGCCTCCCTAATGGATGTGAATGTTATTTCATTATGGCTTTGATTTGCATTTCCCAAACGATATTGAGTACCTTTTGTGGTGTGTGTTTTCTGAACATTATATATCTTTATTAGGGAAGTGTCTATTCAAATCCTTTATCCTTTGCACACACTTTAAAATTGGGTTGTCTTTTTTTGTTAAGTGGTAAGATTCTTTATTCTAGATAAAAGTGCCTCATCAAATTTGATTTGCATTCATTTTCTCCCTTTCTGTGTGTTGTTTTTTATTTTGTTAATATTTCTTATTGAAGTATAATCAACAGAGTGCTATATTAGTTTCAGATGTATAATACAATGATTTAGCAATTCTATATATTATTTAGTGCTCACCACAAAAAAAATATAGTCCTGATTTGTCAGCATCTACTGTTATTAAAATATTTTAGGACATATTCTCATGTTATACCTTTCATCTCGTTAATCCTTATTTTATAATTGGAAGTTTATAATTCTTAATCTCCTTCACCTTTTTCAACCACTCCCTCATCTTCTCTCTATCAATCATCAGTTTGTTCTCTGTATTTGAGAGTCCGTATTTTGGGGGTGGTTGTTTCTTCATTAGTTTTGTTTTGTAGATTGCATATGTAAGTAAAATCCTATGGTATTTGTCTTTCTCTGTTTGATTTATTTCACTTAACATTATATCCTCTAGGTCCATCCATGGGTTGCCAATAGCAAGGTTTCATTCTTTTTTAGGCTGAGTAGTATTTTGTATGTGTGTGTACTCATCTTTGTCTGTTCATCTACCAGTGGACACTTGGGTTGTTTCTATGTCTTGGCTATTGTATCTCTAAGATGCATAAAATAGTATACAATTAAATACCAAAAAAACCAAAAAAACCCAAATAATTCAATTTAAAATGAGTGGAGAACTTGAATAGGCATTTTTCCAAAGAAGACAAATAGCCAACAGACATATGAAAAGATTCTCAACATCACTCATCAGGAAAATGCAAATTAAAACAACAATGAACACTGGGTGTTATATGCAACTGGTAAGTTATTGAACACTACATCTGAAACTAAATATGTACTATATGTCGGCTAATTGAATTTAACTTGGAAAACACCAAAATAGAATATAACCTAACAACTATCCGAATGGCTAGAATCAAAGACAAGAAACAAGTATTGAAGAGGATGTGGAGAAAAAAGGAAGTCTTGTGCATTCTTGATGGGAATGTAAATTTGGTGCAGCCTCCGTAGGAAGGAGGTTCTTCAAAAAATTAAAAATACCATATAATCCAGTAATTCCACTACTGAGTATTTACCCAAAGAAAATTAAAATATTGATGATATATAATAAAGCAAAAAAATATTTTTAAAATTTTGGTGAAGCTCATCTTATGTATGTTTGTTTTTGCTTGTGTTATTTGTATTTCAGAAACTATTGCCTAATCCAACACCATGAAGGTTTCCCCTATATTTTCTTCTACCAGTTTTTAAGTTTTAGGTCTGTGACTTATTTTGAGTTAATTTTTGTCTATGGGATGAGAAATTTCATTTTCTTTCTAGATGGCTATCCAGTTATGTCAACATTATGGGTTCAAAACTACTCTTTTAATATTGAATTGTCTTAGCATTCTTGTAAAAAATCAGTTGACCATAATTTGAGATTTTATTTGTGAACCCTCAATTCTGTTCCATTGACCTATATGTTAGGTCTTATCCCAGTACCATGCTGTCTTTATTACTATAGTTTTGTAGTAAATTTTGGCAGATTGTATTGGCTTTTCAGGGTCCTCTGCATTTCCAGATGTGTTTTAGAGTCATCTTGTCAATTTCTGAGGAAAAAAGCAGATGAAATTTTCATTGAGATCACATTGAAATGTAGATCGATTTGTGGAGTGTTGCCATCTTAACCATATTGAGTCTTCTGATCCACGAACATGAGGTGCCTTCCCATTTGTTTAGGTCTTTAAAATGTTTATTTAATACTGTGATATAGCTTTAGTGTAAAAAATCTTATACTTCTCTTGTTAAATTTATTCCTGAATATTGTATTTTTTGTATGCCATTGTAAATGGAATTGATTTTTCAGTTTCATTTTTAGATTATTCATTGTTATTTTAAAGACATATAGTTAATTGTCATAGATACCTATTGTATTGTGAAACATTGTTAAGCATGTATATTAGCAATAATACTTTTTGTTGATTCCTTAGAATTTTATATGTGCAAAATCATATCATCTGCAAAGAAAAATATAGTTTACTTCCTTTTTTCTAGTCTAGATCCTATTATTTATTTTTCCCTAAATTCTCTGTTAAAAATCTCCATTAAGGTTTGAATAGAAATGGCAAGAATGGATGTTTTTATCTTGTTCCTGATCTTAGAAGGAGAATTTTTAATGTTCACCATTAAATATGATTTCATCTGGGGATTTTGCAGATGCCTGTATTTGTTTCTAGAGGATACTATTACCACAAATGTGGTAGCTTAAAGTATGGAAGTATAATCTCCCATTGATCTGTAGGCTAAAGTTCAAAATATGATAAAGCTGCAGTCCATACGGGACTCTAATGGAAAATCGATTCCTTGCCTTTTCCAGCTTCTGGTGTTTGCCCTGGCATTCCTGGGCTCTGGCCACATAGTTCCAATCTCTGCCTCATCTTCATATCACATTCCTTGCTGTGGGTCTGTATGTTACAAGGATTACAAGGATATCTCCCCTCAAGATCCTTGACTTAATTACATATTTTGCAATTAAGATAATACTAATGTTTTGGCCATATGAGGTAAAATGTTCAGGTTCTGACATTGGGATGTGGAAATACCATTTCAAGTGCCAACATTCAACCCACTATAATACTTTTTGTTAGACTGAGGAAGTGCCTTTCTGTTCCACAGTCGTTGAGGTTTGTGTTTTATTCCTTATGAAAGAAAGTTGGATTTTGTCAAATGCTGTTTCTGTATTGAGTTGATCATGTGATTTTACTCTTTTAGTGTGTTGTATTACATTGGTTAACTTTGGTATATTAAAGCAAACTGCACTCTGAAGATAAATACCATTTAGTTATACTATATAATCCTTTATATATGTAGCTGAGTTCAGTTTGATAGCATTATGTTGAACATCTGTGCATTTATATTCACAAGGGATATTGTTCTGTAGCTTTCTTTTTTTGAAACATCTTTGTTTAGCTTTGGTATCAGAGCAATACTGTCTCAGGGAATGATGTGGAGAATGTTCGGTCCTCTTCTGATTTTTGGAAGAGTTTGTGTAAGGTTTGTGTTAATTCTTTCAACATCTGGTAGAATTCATCCATGAAGCCATCTGGTCCTAGACTTTTCTTTGTGGGTAGTTTTTGTATTTACTAACTCAATGTCTTTGTTATTAGTCTATTTATATTTTCTAATTATTGATTGAGTTTCAATAGTTCTTATCTTTCAAGAAAATTATCCTTTTCATTAAGTTGTTTAGTTTGCTGGCATACAATATTTATAGTATTCCATTATATATGTATAATGGAATATAGTTAAAATACATTTGTATCTAGATCTAGATCTAGATCTGTATGTATAGTTAATTTCTGAAAAGTTGATAGTGCTATCCTCTGTTCAATTCCTTATTTTAGCAAACTGGGTCTTCTTTCCTTCTCTCTCTCCACTGCTCCTTGATCCGTCTAACTAAATTTGGTCAACTTTTTTTTTTTATTCAAAGAATTATTTTAGAAATTTTTAAGTTTTAATTTAAATTCCAGTTAACACATAGTATAATATTAGTTTCAGTTGTATAACTTAGAGATTCAACACTTACATAACAATACTCAGCGCTCATTAAAAGTGCAAAGAAAAAAAAACTTTTAGATTCAGTATTTTATCTATTGTGTTTTTGTGTCATTTATTTTATTCTCATTTTTTTTATTGTTTCTTTCTATATGCAGTGGACTCAATTTCCTTTTCCTTTTACTTGAAGTGTTTTTAAAGTAACAAGTTTGTTTTTTTTTTTTTTTTTAAATAGGCATTTATGGGTATAAATTCTCCTCTAAGCACTGCTTTAGCTCTATTGCCTAAGTCTTTCATGTTATGTTTACCTTTTCATTCATCTTAAAAATGCCATTTAATTTCTTTTGTGATTTCTTCTTTGACACATTATTTAGAAGTTTGTCTTTTAAATATCATGAACTTGTGAACCTAACAAATTTCCTTCTGTTAGTAATTTGAAATTTCAATACATTACAAAGAACATATGTTGTATAATTTCAATCATTTTATATTTATTTAAATTTATTTATATTTATATAAATTTGCAATTTATATCTTTTTAAATCTTCTAGCTTTCAATTAATTTGGGTCTTTGAATTTAAAATATCTTTTAAAGACAACATAGAGTATTGGATAATTTTTTAAAATCTCTTTTGTCTGTATATTAATTATAGTGTTTTATCCATTGAAGTTTAATGTAACTGTAATTATGTTTGCCATTTTGATATTTATTTTCTATGTCTTATGTCTTTTTCTACTCTATTTCTCCATTACTGCCTGTTGTATTAAATAGATATTTTGTAGCATATCATTTTAATTTCCCTATTTCATTTTTCATAAATATTTTAATTATTTTTTTAGTGGCTGCCTTGGAGCAATTAAAATCTTCAATAGTTTGAGTTCATACAAAATTAGTTGCACACAAAAACTTTTCTCCATTTCCTCTTCCATCTTTTATATTTCTGTCATACAATTACATCTATTTTTTAGAAGGCGAAGATGCAGCTTTTTAATTATTGTTTTATACTATTGTCTTTTAGATGAGATAGGAAAAGAGTAACAAACAAAAATATATTTCCACTGTCTTTTATATTTACCTTTACCAGTCCCTATTATTTCATGAACATTCAAGTAACTGTCTAGTCTGCTGGTATTTCACCCTGAAGGAAGTTTTTAGTATATGTTTTTGAACAGGTCGACTAGCAATAAATTCTCTGATTTTCTCTTTTCTGGAAATGTCATAATTTCTCCTTTTCTTTTAAAGGATAGTTAATGGGACGCCTGGGTGGCTCAGCAGTTGAATACCTGCCTTTGACTCAGGGCGTGATCCTGGAGTCCAGGATCAAGTCCCACATCAGGCTTCATGCATGAAGCCTGCTTCTCCCTCTGCCTATGTCTCTGCCTCTCTCTCTGCGTCTCTCATGAATAAATAAATAAAATCTTTAAAAAAAATAAAATAAACAATAGTTGGACCATATATAGAATTCTTGGTTGGTGATGTTTTTATTTTAGCACTTTGAATGTCATTTTATTGCCTTCTGGCATTTATGGATTTTGATGAGAAGACAGTTGTTAATCTTATTGAGGATCACTTGTAGGTGATGAGTCGTGTTTCTTTTGCTGATTTCATGATTCTCTATGTTTTTGAGTTTTAAAAATTTTACTATAGTGTCTCTATGTATGGATCCCTTTAAATTTATCCTTTTTGGAATTCATTAAACTTCTTGAAAGTGTACATTAATAGTTTTAAATCAAATTTGGAAAATTACCCTTTCTCTCCTTCTAATTTTCTCATTATTCCACATTCCATTCATTTTTATTTGTTCTTTTTTCTTTCTTTCTTCAGACTGGATAAATTCAACTTATCTGTCTTCTACTTCAGTGATTCTTTGTTCTACCATTTCAGATATGCTGTTTGGCAACTTTAGTGGATTTTTCATTTCTATTATCTTTCAGCTCCAGAATTTTTTTTAACAATTTATAACTACTGACTCCTTTCACATTTCCTATATGTTATACTTTCCTGTTTCTTGGTTTGTCTCTTAATTTTGTGCTGAAAATTAGACATTTTAAATAATATGGTAATGCTGGAAATTAAATTTTCTCCTTCCTCAGGGTTTGTTATTATTGCTGCTTTTTTACCTAGTGATCTCTGGACAAATTCTTTAATGTATATACTCTTTGCCATATGTGATCCCTGAAGTATCTCTGCTCAGTTAGCTTAGTAGATAGATACTTCCTAATTGCTTCAAACAAATGAATTATCTGGTCTTTGCTGAGGTGTTTTACCTGTAGGAGTATACATTACACTCCAGCAGGTAATTTACAACTCAGACTTAACATTCACATACTGCTAGGAAATGCCTCAAAATCAGCTAAAGGGCCTTATCAGGTTTTTCCTTGGCATGTCCATGGCTCTGTGCTTGTGTATGACCTCCTAGATTCCTAGGAGAATTTCAGGGCCTTACAAAATCCTCTATGGACATGTTATTGCTCATTTTTACCTTTAAGCTTTCTAGGCAGTCTCTTGTTAAACATGGTGGTAAGGCCACTTCAGGGAGTTGCATTGTTAAATAATTGTAACTGATTGTGTTGAGTGTCCTACTCACAGATTAATGTTGAAAACAAAGTAATGTTTACCTGAGTGAGGTAAAATAAATACAAGCCCTGAGAACAGAACTTTTCAGTATAATAGCTGCCAGACAGGTCAAATAGGAACAAAAATTTCTGGGGATGAGTCTTTTAGGGATCTTCAAATCCATTTTGGCTCTTCCAGTGACTTCTATGTTGCTCATACTCATAGCTACAATAATTGTCCAGGCTACCATGGTTCTGGGAAAATGTCATGGGATAGGGCATGCTAAAATGTCATGAAGCTTGCTGTTCTTTCCAATATTCAGCCATTTCCTTGTATGAAAACTCGTCAAATCTTTGCATGCCTTTAGTTAATTTTCAGAGTTCTGAATCTGATTTTTGACAGTTTTTGCCGAAGTCTTCATTGGCTTTATGAAGGGGCAGATTATTCAGAAGTTCTTTTTTTTTTTTTTTCTATTCAGAGGTTCTTATTCTGCCATTATGGAGCTCACCTCCTTAAGAAGGTCTTCTGAACTTAGAGGCTTAGTTCTTCTGCAAAATGAGAAGGATAAATACCTCTGTTGTAAAAATAATTTTAAGTATTTAATGAAATAATGTGAATAAAGATTCACAGAAACCCTGGCACATCATTGGCATATTACATATGCTACTGCCTTTCTTCTTTCCTTAGGTGAGACATCTAGAGAGTGATAACACAATTGGATTATGATGACCTAACATCATATTTTTGTCTAGAAACTTCTTCCTGCCTATGTTAGTCAGAAACTTACCCACCAGTGGTTAATAATAGAAACTTGATTCAAACTGATTAAAGTCAAAGGAAAGTGAAGGTTTATTACAATGCATGTCTGAAAGATTCTTGGTATAATGACCTTAGCTACTACTAGATTCAGATATTCTGTGTTGTCACAAATACCATCTCTAAGCAACTTTAGTTTCTTCTCTAACACATTGTTGGAGAGACTTGTCCTACAGTGTCGATTGCTGCTAACCAGCTTTCTATCATATTGGGGTTTGCATTAGAAAGTAATCACCTCTTTCTTATCATTTCTAGCCTATATTTGAAATTATTCTGTTTGGTATATTAAGGACATATATTTATTTCTAAACACATCATTACTGCAGGGAAATTATACATGTTAATTGGCCCAACCTAACTTATACTCCACATTTGAAACTAGGAGTGAAGTCATTCAAATATATATTTGAGTAATCTGAGGTTGGAAGAGGGATACTTTGTCAAAGAATTTAATTCTGGCAAGGAATATACAAGACTTTGAGCAAAGCTGGCCATCTTTTATAATACCTGGTTGTTTTCTTTCTCCATTCCCATTCTGTCATCTCCAAATAAATTAAGTCAAGGGATTTTCGGAAGTATATAATTCCAGTAGAAATGTCAGTCCATGCATCACTGTACATGTATGTGATGTGGTTTGGAGTTTTGGGAACTGGAGACGACTACCAAGAAATAATTCGTGAGATGTCTTTGGAGCAAAAAGGTGGTTTTATGAAAGCACAGGGACAGGACCCATGGGCAAAAAGAGCTGCCCTTGGGTTGTGAGGAGTGACTGATTATATAAGATTTTTCTGTCCTATGCAGGGGAGGGTGATGTTATGGTTTCAGGAAATTGACTCTATAGGAGATTACTATTTTCTTGTAAATTATTAAGACAGTTGCAAACTGATGGAGATTCATATTTTGCATGACTGTGATTTCTATCAGTTAACCATTTGTTTTTCCCTTTCCTTTTTTTCTAGGGAAGCCAGGAGTGCATAAAGAATGTCACATATATCCCACCTGGGTGAGAGGGCTCCTGTGGTATTAGCTTGTGCTTTTGCCCTTAGCCTGCCTCCTGCTCCCTCATCATATAGAACATTGAACAGGAATAAAACATGATATAGAAATATTGGAAGTCCATTGTTGCCATCAATGCTGTTGTAGTTTAGAAATGAAAAGAGATGAATACTAGAGCCATCATGAATCTTTGTTGTTGGAGGAGGTAGGCCTTCATCTGACTTCTTGAAGCATGGCCATCTAGAAATACACAGAGGAAGAGAAAACCTGGTTCATGTAGGTATATGGATGTTAATAGTGATAATTAGTTTCATTTACTGGGTATTGAGCTTATGCAAGGCACTGCCAGTGCACTAAATGTTTTACTTGCATTCTCTCATATTTTGATAGTTGTTTATTATTTATGTTTAATAGATGACAAAAATGTGACTTGGATGTTTTTTAAGTACCCAAGATTGCTAAACTATTAAATAGTAAATCTATATCTAAACCAGGTGATATAAATCCAGTTTTATTTTTTAACTACTATTTACTTTGGCTTACAGAACACAGATTCACATATTCACTTGAATATACACTTCTCACTGGTTCTCAACCACCTCATTTCAAACACTATTGCTTTGAGATCAAATAGAATCCTGGCCATTGATACTTTAATTTCTTTATGTTCATTGTGATCTTGCCCCACTGTTAAGGAGGCCACAAAATGATGACTTGTAAAAGCTTAAAGTGTCTTCAAAGACTAGCCAAGTATGTTCACATTTTGTTGTCCATAACCCCCTCCCCCCCCACACACACACAGGGAACACATAAAAAATGTAAATTCTTCATTCTCATTATAATTTCTGAATTGGTGTGGAATCATAACACATTAAGCTTTTGTAAAGCTCCTCATTTGACTTTTCCAAGTTTTGGGGATTGATGATTCACCCCACCTGGTTTTCAAGCCTGCCTGTATCTAGGAAGCTTTTAAAAATTCTGATGCTTCAACTTTATCTCTAGGATTCAAATTTAATTGATCTCACGTGAGGCCAGTCACTGTTTTTGCTTTCTTTTTTGTTTGCTTGTGTGTTTGTTGCGAAACTACTACTACTACTACTGCTGCTGCTGCTGCTGCTGTGTAATTTCAATCTACATCCATCTGGGATTGAGAACCATTAATCTGTTCATTTTACAGATATGAAAGCTGAGGATAAGCAAGAGGAAAAAAGTGCTCCAAGTCATAAGGTCCATTGGTGGTAGAACCAGAATATGAACTTGAGTTTCCTGTCTCTTTGTCTTGGAGTCTTTGTTAAAACTTTCAAACATCATGTAATTTATCTGAATGTTTCTGTTTCCATTGTTCCCACATTCATGCAGATATAATGTGACATAATTAGCATCCCCAGGTCTCAGCAGGGCTCGATTCAAGAAGAGGTACTACTGGAAAGGGGAGGGAGAAGCCCCTCAAAGTGTATTTCAGGTCAACCAAGCTGTCAAAGTGATGACTTCTACCTACCCACTGTGTTTGAATACTCACTCTAACTTTATCCCTGAAGCCTTTGCAGAGTCCTAGTTTGAAATTCAGTCTCTTGAGCTCCTATGTTTTGTCTCAATTACTGTGCTAGACTTAGAAAAGCATCTCTGGGACCTGAGAAGTGGACAATTAAAAAAAAAATTTGTTTAATTTCACTGTGTTTTCTGTATCCTACTTTTATGAATTCAGGTTCTCCTGAACCAGTCTGTGGTTCTAACTTCTGAAGTAGCGTGTACTTCGAATCTCAGTAGTCTAAACTATGCATTTCTCAGTTGTGGAAGGAAGCAAGCAAGCAAGCTAGCTTCCTTTACTATCATTTAAAAAATTCCCTTTTCCAAAGGGAAAAATTAGCAATGATCTTGAAGAAGAGGAAGAAAACCCTGTGCTGTTTACTGGATAATCTGTAGAATTTCTTTTTGCTTGCTGCCTAAGGAGTGGAGAAGAAAAAAAACAAGGGGCCAAAGAGGGCCTTATTATTTCCCTTCAGCTCCTAGACATGTTTTCAGTATTTCCTTCTAAAACAACTTGCCTCTATCCTGGGGAGGGAGTAGCCAGAAAGCAACGTGGTGATGGCAAGTTGGCAGTGAATGATGAAAGAAGGAATATATAACACCTAGGATTTCATCAAGTATTTAATTATTAATCTTTTCCCAGAAAATATTTTAGAGGGACTGACATGACTATGGATCACAGAGACATACAAATCAAGAGGCGGTATCCAGTGAAAGGAAGGTAGAGTGTGGAGCTGGCATGGTGGTGAAATAAAATTAGAGCAGAGGACTACTAGTCAGGAAACAGATTCATTTACTGTGAGGAGTCATTTAAGGTGAGGATTGACTTTAGAGTGACTCCAAAGTTCTTCCTAGCTTTGACACTGAGTGATTTGAGGCACAATGGATATTCCCCATTTCCTCAGTAGCATCTAATGGATGACCACCTAGATGGGGCATGTAGGAAAGGTGATTAAATTTTGGCACTGTAAATACATTTTTTCCTTTAAATCCTCACATCCCTGTAACATAGTGATATTATCTCATTTCCTAGGTAAGAAAGCATGGCTCATAAAAGTTTAGCCAGATTCCATTTATGAGTGAAATCATATGAAATCTGATGGTTGTTAAAGTAGAGGGAGTGGGAGGATGGACAAAATGGGTAAATGGGAGTAGGAAATACAGGCCTCCAGTTATGGAATAAACAAATCATGGGAATAAAGGCATAGCTAGGGAATACAGTCAGTGACATTTTAATAGTAATGTAATGGGATAATGCCAACTGAAGGAGAGGCATGAGCTAAAATATGGAAAAGTATTTCTAGGTAGATTACCTTGTGGTCTTTATAGGAGCAACAAATGTGTGAGGAAGGAATATATATTAAAGGCTAAACAATAATTTGGACCTTGATATTAAGCAGCCTAGAATAACAGGTTAAAATGTTTGAACATTTACCTTTAGGCATTGGGAGGTGATTGATAGTCTATGATGACAGCTATGACATGTTCTGATCTGTGTTTGGAGAAGACTCTGACTATAAGATATTAACTTCTGACCTTTCTTTACCTTTGTTCCCAGCCCAGTGGGGCTGCTGGTTAGTCCCAGTAATCTCTGTGAGAAATCCAAACATTGGCATATTCTCCAGTTTGACTGGACTTCTGAGGTTTTGAACTACAACTGATCTCAGGAAAGCTTACATAAAAGTTTGCTGTACCAGCCTATTATCACTAATTCATTTATAGATTCATTCACTTGTTTCACTGTCTTGTTCTTTTATATGATTATTTGTTCATAGATATTTATTGAGCAACTTTTCCTATGCTATGCTTTTTATTGGGAATTCAAAATGGAATAAAATAGAGTCCCTGCTGAGTGAAGTAAGTCCATTGGAGAAGGACAAATGTTATATGGTTTCATTCATTTGGGGAATATAAAAAATAATGAAAGGGATTAAAGGGAAAAGGAGAGAAATTGAGTGGGAAATACCAGAGAGGGACACAGAACATGAAAGACTCCTAACTCTGGGAAATGAACAAGGGGTAGCGGAAGGGGAGGTGGGCGGGGGGATGGGGTGACTGGGTGACGGGCACTGAGGGGGCACTTGACGGGATGAGCACTGAGAGTTATGGTATATGTTGGCAAATCGAACTCCAATTTAAAAAATACAAAAAAAATAGAGTCGCTGCTTTCTAGTGTTTCATTATGTCATAGCAGAGATAGACATTCTGGCTAATATAATGGGTTCAGTACAATTAGAGAAGTATGTAAAGAGCTTAACAGGTAGAAGCAATACACTCTGCTTTAGGCACATCAAGGGATATGATATGGCTGAGTAGATTCTCAAAAAATGGAAAGTAAGCAAGGAAGGAATATGCTCAGAACACTTTAACTAGTATTTGAATGATTTGATGATGGGAAGAAGGCAAAGGGATACAGAAAGAGGAAGTTCTTCTAAGTAGGAGAATTAACATATTTTTAGATATGAAGCCTTGAAACTGAGTTTATTTATGTAACAAAAATTTTAAGAGTGATTATATAAGCTCAGAGAATGTGTTAGACACTAGGTTCAATGAAATGTGGCCCTACCCTCATGCGGATTACTGAAGAGCACAAAGACTGACCTTCATTAAGTCATCATATACAAGTATAATTTCACAGTGGTATAATAAGACAGGAACACAGAGCTATGAGTATGATTCCTTATACTACGTGTAATTTATGATGCTTGGAGCAGAGAGTGAAGTGAGGAGGGTAATTACCAAACTGAGTAGAATAAGAAAAAGAACAGAAGCCAGATCATGAGGGGCTTGTATGCCAGGCATAAAAATAAAGAGTAGGACTTTATTCTATAGGCATGGAGAATCAAAGGTGAAATGTAAGCCAGGGAGAGACATGCTTACTTATGCATATTTGAGGTACTTCATTTTTAAAACAGCTTAAACAAGTTATTGGAAGCAGGTAAGACTGAAGACAGGGAGAATAATTAGCAGGCTTTTTCAGAAGTTTTAGTAGGCAACAAGAGTAGTCTTATGCTGTAAATGTAGGTCGGGAGAGAAGATTTAAAAAGAATTATAGATATTAAGAATGTAGAGGCAATGAGACTTACTGATCAGTTTGATTTACGGCACATTTCTCAAGATGCGATTAGAAAGTTACTTGTGTTAGAAGCTCCACCCTAGAGCAATATAATCAGACTTTCAGAAGCAGAACCCAGGAGTCTGCATTTTAGTCACTCGCCTCTCAACCCTACCAGCTGACTCTGAAATACACAGTGTTAACTGCCCACTGATTTAAAGGATGTTGATAATACATGTAAAATGACCTGTGGTTTCTGGCTGAGGAGTCAGAAAATAGTGGTATGATTGGTTCTAAAGTTTGAATGTGCTCAAAGATCTCTTGTGGCATTTGTTAAAATGCAGATTCCAAGATGCCCTACTAGAGATTCTATTTTTATGTGGCCTGGTTGTGAATCTAGGGAATCTCATGCAAAAAGGGTTATGACGGGTAATTGCAAAGCACAAACTATGATTTGAAAAGAAATTATGCCAAGTCCCATTACCTAGCTTACCTTGCCATGATGCCTCCTTGCCTTGCTTCCTTCCAAACATTTCAAATTCCTTGCCAATGTGAATACTAAGAAATGAGACCCTAGTGGACAGATCATCCCTCCAGGTCCTTTTTTCCTCTCACTGGACTGGGAACCTTTTGAGTGAAGGGGCTAAGTAGTTGTCAGTCTCACTCTAATTATATCACAGTGTTCTGCATATAATAGGCTCTTAACACACGTGTTATATAAAATACCAACATTGGAGAGCAATGCATGTTTGTTACACAAAATTCCAACAAGGGAAAGTAAAGCCTCATATCAGAGAAATATTTAAACAGTCCACATTGATGAGTAGCATCATCAGGAGCTTAAGAGACTGTCATTAGTGAATGTAATATTTCCTGTATAAACAGCTGTGTTCAGGTTGCTCCTACCCAATGAAAAATAAAATTAATGTTAGCTGAAATGGACTCAAGTACCACTATGGTAGTAGCTTGGGTTGATAGCATCCTTTTAGAGTATTTTTTAAAAGATTTTATTCATTCATTCATTCAGTCAGTCAGTCAGTCAGTCAGAGCATGAGAGTTGAGAGGAGGGGGCGTGGGGGAGAGAGGATCTCAAGCAGACTCCTGAGTGTGGAGCCTGACATAAGGCTTAATTTCACAACCCTGAGATCATGACCTAAGCTGAAATCAAGAGTTGGATGCTTAGCAAAATAAGCCACCCAGTGCCTCAATTTTTGGAGGCTTCAAAATTATCATTATAATTGTTCATTTAAAATACCTATTTGGCATGAGGTATTATGCTAATTTAAATTTATACCACAGTATGGCAGGACTTCCAAAGTAGACATTATGGCTGCCTATCAGTTATAATAGTCTTAATGTGGTGTGTCATAACCCTCTCTGGTACAAATGTAAAATTTTAAACCACTCTTATTGGATGCTGCATCTATTTCTTTTATCCCCACCCCCAAAGAATTCCATAATCACATATACGACTTACTTGATGGTTAGATCAGAAAATGTTTATTGGTGTGATGTATCTCTTTCATTTCCTTTTCCTGATGCACCTGGAAGCTGCAGGATCTGTTGTTCAATTAACTAAAGGTCAGAGAGCTGTCAACCTTTTTTCACTGTTCCTTCATTATCAGTTCAATGAGAATGAGAGGAGCAGAAGCCTCCAAGATGAGCAAGGACCACTAGAAGTAGTCTCTGGGGAGTGATGTGTGGCCATGTCTCTGCATAGGCATCAAATCCATGTGATTCACTAGGTCCTCAGGCTTGCATTTGATCATACCTTCCCACTAAGGTTCATAGTAAACCAAAGATGAGTAGATAAAATAGTCTGGATGCCAAAGGCTTCACATTTAATCACTAAAACAGCAACTGAGTTAGCCTAAAGAGTAGAAACTCCCACCAAAACTCCAAGTTCTTGGATTTAATTTCCAACTCTGTGACCTTGGTAAGACCAGCATCAATTGCTCCAGAGCTATGTACTCCAAGTTAATTCTTAAAGGAGTTTGATTATTTATTCATTCATTTGTTCATTCACTCGTTTATCAGGTGGGCCTTGATGCTTTGTAAAGGGAGTTATCTGCCTTTGGAAAAATTCATAACTCATTCATTTAACCAAGATGACAAGCAACTCTACTTTTTTTGGAAATTGCTAATATATAATATAGCTAATGAGCATGGCTGTGTACCAATAAAATTTTACTTATTAAAAAAAGTGGCGGGCCAGATTTGACCCATGTACTTTAGGTTGCTGATTTCTGAAGTAGGCTATCCTAGAATTGATGCAAATATTAGATATTTCAGAAAATTCCTGGTTAAAGTGGCTTACTTAATAACCTCCAGAGTCTTTTGACATTATAATGCAGTAGAAGTACTTTTAAGAAAGAATGGGACTGAATTTTAGCCCAGGAGATGCCTCTTGCTAATTATGTCCAAGGAAAATTAATTAGTTAACCTCTCTCTGATCCTATATCTTAACCTAGGTTTCCTTTTCCTGGACTCAGAGCCTAGCAAGGAACTGTTCAAGGAATGATCCAGATACCAGGTATATAAACCCTAGTTACCAGGTGAACAAGCAGAGTATAGTTTAGTGAAGTTCAATGGATAACACGTGATCACTGAGATACAAATCAGAACTATAAAGGCTTTACTTACCACTGATGTGTACAAGATAAAATTGATGTGTCTGTTTCTCAGGGAAAGAGCCTGTCTCTGTTGAAAGCACAAGTCATGAGAAATACTCTTCAGCAAGCAAAGGAGCTTGAAAAAACTTAAAATTACAAATTGGCCCCGGAACTAAGCTCTGTTTTATAGGTTCAATGGGAAAATGTAATAAGCAAAACTCTTTTGTAATCATAGCACTCATTTATTTGAAAAGAGCTTTGGCAATTATCAAAGCAATCTTTCTTGCATTAGGAAGCTATTTATGGGGTGTCACTTTAGTGACTTTCTGGCAACTGTCCAGTCAACCCATCCATCATCAAGATTGTGCTTTCTGTGTTTGACTGTTCTCTGCCTTATGGTTGATATGTGGCTGAAACTAGTCTAGATGAAAAAGGTAGACAGAGATTGCCCAATTTGTCTACCGATCAATCAATCAAAAATTTTTTTGAGCATTATACTCTGTTCTCTGGAGAATGTGGAGTTACTGGGAAAGGACTTATGCAAGTGTCAGAAAGTGAGCATATGGTAATTCGTGATTGCCAAGTGGAAGATATGAATGCTAATTTCTAACCAAATCTAGAGAAGGAAGAGTTGACTTGCAGGTGGGTGGGAAAACAGGAAAGCAGGATATGGGGCTTGGAAAAGAGAAAAACACATGAGGGCACCCAGAGAAGAGATCAGTGGAAGAAGGAGTGAAATGGGAAATAATTCTAGGAAAGTAGGCTAGGCTTTGTTGGAAAGGGCCCTAAGTTACATCATGAAAGGCTGTTAGATTCTGTCCCTGCAGTGACAAAGTAGGTAATATAAATGGGTGAAGAAAACAAAGGGAGGAAGAGAGAAAGGGAAGAGAAGGTGAGCCAGAAGCAAATCATCAAGGACTCTACTCTCATTGATAATGGGCAGGTGGAATTTGGTTCTAGGATATTTTGTGTCCCATGGATGTGAGCTCAGTGTTGCTCAGTGTGTAATTAATCAGGAGCAGAAGGTCTGTGGCTTGATGTGAAATAGTGTACATTTTAAGAGTGGCCAACTAATCATTTTTTAACCATTATACGGAACAAAATAACAACAAGGACAAACCCCAAACATTTAAGGGTGTGACTTGTTGGCCACACGCTTGTAGCCTCTGGGCTATCCAGAAAGTCTGGGGAGCCTTTGATGGTTTGGAATTAAGGAAGGACAGCACCTAGAAGAGAGTGAGCGGGAGAGATTCAAGGTGGTGTGAGACTATTGAGGGAGTTCACAAGGGAGCAGATCATATAAAGTGAGAAGGGATAAAAAAGGAGAGATGAGGCACAATTCATGCTACAAAGTACAGTAAGACTGGGTCCTTCTCAGAGAGCCAAGAGACGACTGGTGTTCTGTTTCTCCCCATCGAAAGAACTTAACCAGTGTTTTGTCCTTTGTGTGACACATCCTCAGTTGACCTTTCTCTGAGCTGCTTTTATGTTTTAATTGCTCTGCTATTATTTTATTTCCCAGTTCAACACTTTTATTCTTCCCCCAGGTAAACTTGAGTGCATGGCCAGGTGAAGGTTGTAATCTTTAAACTTGCCCAATAGGAACTCATTTTACAGCCCATTTTGGGGCTGTGGCTTTGATGTGGCTTTTTTCTCCTACATTTCAAGTTAAGGAAGATCAAGGACTTGCAGCTAAATCACTTTAGAGATAAATGGGTTATAGAAAAATGTACTTTTGATGAAAAATATTCTCCTTATATTCTCTTATGTCATTGCTCTTCTCATTAAAGAAGCCTTTCCTAACCACTACAGCCTATCCTCTTTTATCTTTAATTTTTTTCTTTTTGTTATTCAGAAAGTTCCCAGGATATAGTGCTTTTTTCAAAATACAGAGATTTATTGTTTGTTCTGATTAAAGATTGTATGCTCATTAAAATAAGGTTATTTCCCCAAAAGTACAAAACAGAATTTAAGTATCCCCACTTGTGCGTATTTTAAATGATGTCTTTTACATATTGTTCCAAAACCTGACTTTTTCCATTTAATAATAAACATATACATTTCAATAAATATAAAATTACATTGACATTTTAATGGCTGCATAATATTCTATTCAGTGTACATGTGCATATCTACAATATATTTAATTATCACTTTCTTAGTGGCTACTTAAGATGTTCCCAAGTTTTCAGTAGTCTCAGGCATCCTTTATGTTCATTTTTATTTCCTTGTCTAGTAATTTCCTCACTATATGGAATTAAAATGATTGTGTTGAAAGAATTTTTAAGGATATTTGACAAGTTTTTGTCATAAATTTTATATCAGTTTTACCTCTAGTATCATATGGAGAGTGTAGGCTCCTTTCCCCTTCATTCTAACCATGAACATTAGCAATCTTTATAGTGCTTCAACTTTCAAGAGATAGAATTTGTCCCTTATATTTCTATAAAATATACTAATTGTTTCTCTTATTTGGGGATTACATATTGACATATAAATATCTCTGGAAACATCTACCTATCCTATTAGATCATATATACTTAAGAAATTATTATTTACATTTAGAATCATCATCTCTATAATGGACTCTTCTCTTCATTCCTTTGTAGGACAATCCCTTTCCAGCATTACTTCCCATCCTCTCCTCCAAAATAATTTAAGAAATCATGATGTTTTAAAACAAATTATTAACATGTGTTTTCATCTTCAACACAACATTTTTTGATAGCCCATTCTGTGTTAATGTTTTATTACTCCTAGAAAAAGCCTCTTTATACTCTATTGGTAAAAATACATATTGAACAAGCAAAGGCAGCCAAGGCCTAGAACTGCACCATCCAAAACAGCAACCACTAGCTACATGCATCTACTGAACATTTGAATAATAGCTAGTCTGAATTGAGATATGCTGTATGAAATACACATTGATTTTGTAGACTTAGGGAAAAAAATCTCACAAATAATTTCATATTGATTGCATTTTGAATTGATAATATTGTGTATATATTGTATTAAACGTAATATGCTAATTAATTTCACCTGTCTTTTCTTGTCATGTGGATTCTAGAAAATTTAATATGAGGTTCACATTTGTGACTTAACATTATATTTCTATTGGATAATGCTGTGCTAGAGATTTTTACAACATAAATATTAAGACTATAAGAGGCCAACCTGAAGTGTCTTGTCAAATGGTCTTCAGATCAGAATTTGATCATTCTTTTGCAACAAGAAAGCAAGGAAAGCACCCAAATACCATTGTCCTACTGGCTGATGTTTGCCTTGTCTTTCATCTGAGGGAGCCGTGATGAAAGGAAATAGCTTCAACTAGAATAGTTTATAGCTCCTTTGGAAAGAAGCTTAAATTGAAAAGGAAGAGATAAATTGAAACAGCTCTGACTTTGAACAACTGCTCATGTCACCTCAAAGCCACGGTCACTGTGTGATCTGTCGGCTGGCTGTAGAAAAAGGGTGAATCACTGGTCTCCTCAAAACTCGGGGTATTGAAAAATCCCAAGGGCAGCAGAGAATTGATGAAAGCAGGCCTGGTCTGAGCTGCAAGGAAGGAGTTTACCTGGTCCCCTGGTTCTCCCCTCTGTGGTGGCAGAAGAAAGAATGACTGTTCACACTGGGTTCTGATTATCATCTCTAGTAATCATGTTTCTTTAGTGGGAATGATGCTTCCTTCTCATTAAAATGAACAATTTCAGCACTTTGCAGTTGGCTTCCTCCTTTTGTAGAGTACGTAAAAGATTTAGAGTGATGAAATGAATGCCCCATGGCTCTAGAACAATTAATTATTCATTGAAACAGAATTCAAATTCAAGTCTTCACATTTAGGATACAAAGTTCCTTTGTATCAGTCTGCATCCTCCCATTGCAATCCTTTTAAGACTAATATATCTCATTTTTTTCCCAAAAAGTTTTCAATTCTAATTTCTCCTATAATGCTTACTCTATTAGCTCTGGTGAAAGCCTGTTCTGCATCAGATATTTTGAACTCAAGTTCTCTTTCTTACCTGACTAGGCTTTTGTCCTCAGTCCTTAACATTTGGAATTATATTATTATTATTTATTTTCTGTGTTAATGTATCCATTGGGAATGGCAGGGGGATAGCACAAGCTCATCAAAATTAGACTGGGTCCTAATACCCACTCCCAATTTACGTGTTAGAAGACAACAGTCAGATATTTGCACATCATACATCCGATCCTTACCAAATATGTGAATTATATGGCTGTTTAAAGAGTATTTCTAAAAGAAATGAGGAAAAAAGATACTTGCACTATCATCTTCTCTAGCAGAATTGCATTTAGGGAGAAAAAAATCCTACTAAAATGAAAGGACAAATGAAAGAGCTACTCTATTGACTATAACATAAATTAGTTTGTATAGATTCTTCCTTTCTCACATTTAGTGAATTTGTTCATTTTTCTGTCCATCTCCATACCTACCGAATATGTATTGATTTTCTACTATATGCATTCTTCTTGCTATTTTAGGAGAAACATATGCATAAGACAAGGCCCTACTGTCAAGAATCTCACAGTATGGTTATCATTCTCACATTAAGAGAATCAGAATTTTGAGGGAAAATAATGAATGTTGGGCTTTGGCAAACTGACTAGGGTAGAATACAGTCTTCTGGTGAAGCTTTGGGCCACAGGGTGGCATATGACATGAGAGCCCTTGTAGGGATGACAAATAATGAGAGAAAAGTAGAAATGATGCACAGGTATAGGATGGTAAACTTCACTTCTTCCTAACTTTGGTTATGGCAGTACCATAAAATAAGAGTTACAAATTTGGATTATATAATTCTGAGGGATTCTTCAGACCCTGTGTCATTGGACTTTAGAGAGGAAACTGTTCACCATGGTCTGTAAGTCTGGGAAAAGCTTGTCTTGGATTAGATGAGATATTTTGACAAAAATAAATGATTTTATTCTCTTCCCAATTTGCATTTTCTTTGAAACCTAGAAACATAAGGCGTAGAAGGCTCTGGATTAGGGAAACAAAGTCCCTCCATCCCTCAGTAAATAGCCATTTCCTATAACAAGTCTGATTCCTTCCCCAGATGCTTGGAATTTGCAAGTCTGGTGATTCTATTTCTAGGATTATTCATAATGGGCCTCTCTTTCCTCATTTCCTCCTCCTTTCTCCTCCTTTCTGAATATACTGCTGCTACTATGTAGCTCTAGTCTCCATCTCAAAAGAAGCTGACGCAATGGCAGGAAAATATACCGTTGCATGTTAAGGCTTAACTAAAAATTATGCTCTTCCAAAAACTCTTCAGTCCATTACTTGGAGAATTTTTAATGACACTTGGTTAGGAACAGTGAAGAATATAAAAGAAGATTAAGTGTTCATACCTTGAAGTTTCACATACTTGTTGGGTATAAACAGCTAATAAATAATTGTTTGCAGTTGGAAGTCATGAAGACTTACTTGTATGTGATTCTTAGTTAAACAGTGTGACTTTGAATCAATAGCTATCCTGTTCCTGGTCTGTTTCTCTGTTTCTAAATCAAGGACTTAGTTCCTTTTAGTATTGATAATCTCTTGTCTAATTAGATGATAATATCAAGTATTGAGTCCTTAAAATGAAGCAGAAGCTATGCTAATGACAGAAGTGAATTTTCTGACTTAATTCTTAAAGCAAGTCTGTGAGGTTATGTACTCTTGTTATCCTCATTTCACAGATAAGGAAATTGAAACAAGCACTGACCCAAACTCATGTAGCCAGTGAAAGGTAGACCTGGTACTTGAACGAAGGCAGTTGGGCTCTAAAGCTGAAGTGTAGGCCCTGATTTCTTCCTATACAATCTATTGCTTGATTGCATGCTAAAGATGTACCAAGATTTACCATACAGATAGTGATCTTGAAGTTAGAAGTTGGCTAGACTTCTCTAACTTAAGTTCTAAGATAAACCTGGGATTTGGGGGCCTATTTGTATAGTCAGGGAAGAAAAGTGCCATCCTTCAAGTTGGGTGTGCCAAGTGTGAAGAGATGAACAGGATGAGCTGGGGAGTATAAAAAGATTATTTTGGATTGCTGGAAGAGTCTTTGGATATTTGAATTGAGTAGGTGATAACACTAGCTTATAGATGACCTCAAATATCAGGCTTAGTAAATAGAAATAAATTCACTGGTTCAACAGATATTGACATAAACAGCATTTCCATAGGTATGTGGCCTAATAAAGAATGAGTATTCCCTTTGGATTTGAATTGTTGCTGTGCTATTTGCTAGTTCTGGGCCTTGATTAAGCCATTTATCATCTCTGACCTTTAGTTTTTCACCCATGGAATGGGAATAATGATATATATAACATACTTTTGTGAGAAATCAATGTTAAGTGTCCAAAACAATATGCTCAAATGAACAAATAATATGTTCAGTATACACTAACACTAATTATTGCTTGCATTAGAAGAGATAATATATGTAAAGTGTCTGATACAATGCCTCGCACTTCATATGAACTGCATAAATATCACGTCTTTTTGCTGCTACTTCTGTCATAAGACACTGCCTCAGATTGCCAGTAATCTAGTAGAGAGAAAAATACAAGTATTCATTAAAATACAGTGTAGTTATTATGGGGATATTATACTGTATTATGGAGAAGGTACACTGTAATCATAGATCAAGAGATACCAAAGTCAGCCAGCAGAATGTGGATGATCAGGGAATACTTGACAGAGAGAGCCACATTTAGGAAAAAACATCTTAAAGAACAATTAAGTCAGATGAAGTTATAGTTGGAGGATATTTTGACATGAAGGTATTAGAGATCATGGAGCACTAACTGCAAATAAAATAGGAATGCACTGCTGAAATATGTGAGAGGGGAGGTGGCAGGAGATGAGGTGGAGATGTGGACAAGAACCAGATCATGCTGGACTGTGTAGGCCATGTGAAGCACTATAACAGAATACAACAGAAGAATAGCATCTGACTGACATGATCATGAAAAAGACGACTTTAGAAATGTCAAACTGCCCAAAGAAGGGAAGCTGTTTTTTGCATTTTTAAAAATTCCAATTGAAGGCATGAGTCCTCCAAATCTAGATGGCAGACTCCTGACTGCAGTAGGGAATTAATGGTAACAACCTTCATTCTGAATTCTGTTCTCTCTCAAATGGAATATGACAGTCTTTGGTTTGGATCAAAGGAGGCAGAGGTACATGGGAATAATATGTCAGATTGGTGGCAAAAATTAGAGCTTGACACGCAAAAGTATTGATTCCAGCTGTCAGCAAGATACTTTCAAAAGGTCAGACTCGGGAGTCACAGAATACGCTGCTCACTTTGTTGAAAAAGAGGTTGATGTACATTAAAACTGTCTGATGAAATGAAATAAACATGGACTTTGGAGCTGTATTACTTGGTAGATCTGCTGCATTTTTTGTATTCTTCTTCCCACTTGCTGTGTACCCTGGACAAGTTACTCCATCTCTCCGGGTTTTTTTTTCTACTTGCAAACTGGGGATTAGTAATGCCTTCTTCAAAACCTATGGCAAATAATAAAATAAAATAAATAAAATAAAATAAATAAAATAAAATAAAATAAAATAAAATAAAATAAAAACAATATATTTGAAAGAACTTAATACAGTGCCAGCCACGTGGTAGATGTTCAATAAACACATTTCCCTCTTCCACTCGTTGTTCATAAAACTTTATTGAGAGTGCCTTGTGTTCCAGGCACTAGTTTGAATACTAGCCAGGAATAGAACAAGCTCTCCTGAAGCTTACATTCAGTGGAAAAGCAGGAAAAAAAAAAAAGACTAATGAGTGAACAGATTAAAAAAGGTAATTCCCGGTAGTGATGGATGCTATAAAGATAAGAACAGTGAGGTAAAGCAGGAAAACTTGGAAGGAGAGCTAATTTTGTAGGATGGTAAGGTGTGTCCTCAGAGAGAAAGTAACCCTGAAGTTGAAATATGAATTAGAAAATTAGAAATAGAACTAATGTGCAAAGATCTGGGAATATGCTCTCCAGGCAAAGGGAACTGCACATTGAAATGTGCTGTGGTAGAAATAACCCTGGAGTGTAAGAGAAGCAGAACAAAGGCCAGGTTTCTAGAGTTTAATATGTGAGGGGGAAAAGAATGCATGACAAGGTTGGAGTGATAGTCAATAGCCTTCTGCAGACAAGGGTCCTGCTAGCAGAGCAAGACATAGCTGTGAGAGAGATGATGCACAGTTAGAAGATCAGCATCCTCCAAAGCAGCCCTCTTCCTGTGCATGGTTGCCCTCCTACATGACCCTGCCAGGTGAGCATTTAAGATTTGCTTGGACATCTGGACTAGATAATTTTGCTGTTTCCTTCAACCCAGCAGTTCTCAGAAGCAGTAGCTTAGATCTTCAATCTTTTTTAATCTCTCAGTTTGTGGCATATGTCGCTTTTGAAGATATAAATTTTACAATAGAATCATAGAGCTTACAAGCTAATGGTAGAGAGAAAAGTGCATATAATAGAGGTACTATAGCAGCTAAAAAGTTTCTGTGAAAGTGCAGAAGACAGGTATAATCTAAATGTGTGGTCTGGGAAGGCTTCATGGAAGAAGTTTTAAGTCAAATATTGTTGGTCTCCAAAGGTGGATGTATGGTTTTCTTCCTTCTGTTTTTATTTTCCTACACACTTTTACCAGTATAAATGTATTTAAATTCCCTCTAACTCATTTCTATTTTCCTCCTTTTTTTCATAATTTTCCAAAATGATATTACTTAATTTGCCCCAATTCAGGATCAGGTATGTCCACATCTTCCATTTGACCATTCTGGTTTCTATTTCTTTTATAACCTCCTGTAAGGTAGCATGATTTTATCTGCAATAGGAAAAATCAATTCCAAACACTTTCAATAATTAAACATTGTCTGATATTTTTAGTTATATTAAAATCCAGGACCTTCTGGCCTCTTTTCTAGTTGCCATCCTATAACTACCCACCCCAAAATGATCACCCTCATTAAAAGCAAAGACATGCAGGGAAAGTTTTCTCATGTCACAAAGCACAACCAACCTTTTCCTCTTTTTCTCCTTCACACATATATTTATTATATATTTAATAGATGTAAGGCTTGGCAATAAGGAATCAAACTTTCAACATAAAGTATATTATCATGGGGCAAAATTTGAGGGAGGATGGAGCAAATGGTATAGTATGGAAAGAATAGCATGGCCATTTCTGGGTTACTTGAGAAACTTCTGAGATGGGACCTTGTACCAGAATGAGTAGAGAAGTCATTTCCCAGGAAGCAGAGCTGAAAATAAATAGGTACTAGCTCCCAAATATCTAGAGAAAGTTTTTTTTCTTTTTAATATTTTATTCATAGAAAGTGAGAATGCATGAGGAGGGGAAGGGGCAGAAGGAGAGGTAGAGAGAGTCCTAAGCAGACTCCACGCTAAACATGGAGCCAGTCACAGGCTTGATCCCACTACCCTGAGCTTAGGGCCTGAACTGATATTAAGAGTTAGACACTCGAATGACTGAACTTCCAGGTGCCCTGAGAAAAGTGTTTTTCTTTATTCACTTATAGACATACTGGTTGGTCCCAATTATTTGTGCTGGAGAAAGAAGCCAGGGTAATTACATACCCAGAGATAAATGAATTTTTCAGGTAGTCATTACCATAATTCTGGGTTTTAGCCTTCTATATTACTAATATAAGTCTTACTTGTGGCTCATCGTTTCAAAACATTTGTCTCCAAAAGGAAAAAAAAAAAAATATCATGGGATCTAAGCAACTTTTGCAGAAGATTGCAGATAGGTACCTTTATACCATTTGCTAGTCAGTCTCTAGCTGACTCATGATGGAGAGGCATGGAGGAATTAATCTTCTGAAATACAGAAACAACAATATTTTCAGGAATGTAACATTTTTTTCTGATAGTAAAAGTTCATTATATAAAAATTGGGAATGTGAGAATAATAAAATATAAATAAATAATACAGCATTAATAACAGGACAGGTATAACTTAGGAAAAATGAACCTTATTACCTGTATTTTTCTTCTATCATATAAACCTATTTATACTAAGGGCACCTTGTTCCTCATAGACTTGTAAATAATGTTGGGTGTCTAATGGTCCCATGGTGAGGAGGAGCCGTGCTCTTTTCATATGGCGGGGATATATGTCCAGTGTTCATTGTGTTTGTTTCTTGGTTCTCCAGTTGGGTTCCTGTAATAGAAGCATATACAGGAGATTCTAGCTAGATTCTGGAGCCAGAATACCTGGGTTTGAGCCCGAGTTGACAATACCTGTGACCTTGTTCACAGCCATAGCACCATGGTTTCTTTATAAAGTGAAGATAATAATAGTACTATATAGTAAGTAGGTACTTTGTCCAGGGTGTTAACTAAAAGACCTCTGACACATACAGAGTGTTAATAATGCAAGCAATTACTACATGGAGATATTACCTCTAATGCCCACAGGGCATTAGCAAAGCATATAAATGAGTCAGGTATAAAAAATGAAGTTCTTTCTTTTGGTCTGTCTCTCATTTCTCCATATGATATTAAAAGTAAGAAGATAAAGAATGCTTCTGAACTATGAAGGAAAAAAGCCCAGTGCAAGCACAATAAATGTAAATGACCTTGACATACTGTTGAAGAACAACAGGAGTGATGAGGAACATGCAAGGGGGAAAAGAGGACACGGGAGACCATGCTCAGTTCCACACAATTGCTCCCAGGAGAAGCTAGAAAACTAGATTAGTATGTGAAATTTCCTAAGATTTAAATGCTGGCCCCTAAGGCAAACTGTTTTTTGAAAATTTTATGTGATTTAAGTAGTGTATGCTTTTGGGCTATATTTGGTCCGGAAGTTGCCAACTTGAGACTCTTGAAATCTCCACTAAATGGTAGATTCTGAATTCTAGCCCAGGAGACTTGGCTCTGGCTCCGGAATTCCTTCTATGACTACTGGCTATAATGTCATAGTTTGTTGACCTCTCTAACTTCTTGGGTTGAAGAGACCAAAAGATGTGCCTTTCACCCCTATTTTACCCATTTTAAAGATCATTTGGAGGCTGCATGAAGGAATAGTCAATCAGAGAAAATAGCACCTGTTCCTTGTTCCTGTCCCTTGCCTGCGTAACCATTGCTTTGCCTTAGTTTGGAATTCCAGCCTCTCCCTAATTGCTGTCTACTGACTGATAATGGAGACCCTCCAAGTCTTCCATCTGACTTTTGAAATGTCTTCTTGCCACTCATTCTGTTTAATTGCTCCCTCCTGTGGAAACACTGGGCTGTTCTGGATGCTCATTAGAGTGGAGAATAACAGGTCTTTGGGTTTTTTCCTGGTTCTTACTTGCTAAGGAAGGAGATGATAAATGTTTGGTGCTTTGGGGACTGCTTTCTGAACCACCCTGAGGCAACAATTGCTTATTCAGGCCTAAGGAAAAGAGGCAAGCACTCAAGGAATAGCTTTTTAATAAAGCAGTTTATGATCAGGGAAGGCAAGAGAGGGAAGCAAACTCTCCTTGACCTCTTGGGAATGTCCTTTCACGATGACGAAGAGCTGAGAGAAAGGAGGAGTAGCAAGAAACCAGAGCACAACGTTTAGAATCAGCCAAAGGGCTGCCTCTAAGCAGTCAGGTTGACTATAACCGCTATACTATAGTAGCTGGTCAAATAGAATGAAATAGGGAAGTTTTGACAACACTTTTGCTCTTCAAATCTCAGGCTCTCTCTTTTTCACACAATTCTAATTGGACTTGTAGAGATAAATCTTACGTAGTCATCCTCATCCTCTCTAATGAGGCTCTGTTCTGTTTTTCCTTCCTGCTTTATCTTGTAATGCTACTCTATATGTACACTTGATTCTTCTCATTTGCCCTCCAGTTCCTTTAGTCTTTACATGTGCCTTTCCTATCTGGAATACCCATCTCTTATCTCAACCTGTGCAAATCCTGGGCTCACTTTAAATTTGGTCTCTACTAGGAAGGCTTTCTGGATTTTCACAGTGAGTTGGGATCTGCAAGCCTCTAGAAGAAAAGGAGATCCTTTTTTCTACCTCCCCCATTCTTCCATCCTGTGCCCAATCGCCAGGAAAAAATACATACTAAATTGGCCAAATTCTAGGTTTATTTATTGGACAAGATTATTGCTAAGATTGGAATCATTTTACTTCCAAAGGCATGTGTCTAGATGCGCCTCTCTCTTTACATTGTCTTTTATTCTTCAGCAAGAGGAGTGGAATTAGGGTCTGTTCTCCTGGAAATAAGGCAAGTGGTTTTCCAGAATCCCTTCTCAGTGTGGAGTCTCCTTGAGATTCTCTCTCTTCCTCTGCCCTTCCCACCTGCTCTCATGCATATTCTCTCTCACTCTCCCTCTCTCAAATAGGGAAATATTTAAAAAAAAATAATGTTATATTTCTACTCTGTATTTTAGTTCCCTCATCTGCATTATGGATGGTTATAGTGCTGGGATACTGCTAAGATTTTCTGGGAAATTAATTAAGATAATATCTCCAAAATATTGACAGCAGGGCCTAGAACATAGTAAGCAAACATTCAGCAAATGTTAATTATCTTTATCATCATCTACATCATCACTGCCATCATTTGTACCCCCAAGCATATCACTCCTAATTCCATCATAGTCCTTAGCAGTTTGCCTTGTCAGAGTACAGTTTGCATGTATACATTATTCCCTCCATGTTTTCAGCTCTGCCTCAAGGCTTAGTCACAAAAGGAGTCTGAAGTTTATTATAAGAGTTTATCATAAGAAGAGCAACAAAAGAATAGCCTGTTGATGAAAGTGTGTCATGAAAAATTTTATCACAAATTCTAGAGCTGGAATGATTCTGAGAGATTATCAGGTTCAAATTCTTTTCATCGATGAGGAAACTAAATCCCATAATGGAGAAGAAAACTCTGAGTCTCACAATCTGCAGAAAAATGAATAAGTCGTGCAGCTCAGTTGTTGGGGCACATCACCAGGGCCCTATTACTCTGCAGTGCATTCCTAGAGGGCATGCAAATACTTTAATCCTCCAGAGTCTCACAGGATGATTTAAAAATTAGAGGTAGTAGTTACTTTTGCATCCAAGATAAGAAGCAGTGTGTTCATCTAAATGTCTCTCCAAATGGCTATATTTCCAATTTAATAGGCACATCTCTCTTGTGTTAATTACAGACCAAGTTCCTGTTTTAAACGATACCTCATAAGGTTTTATAAATAAGTTTAGAAGCCAGTGCTGTATGTCTCCCTGCTGGGTAATTAGTTTGACCTGTTTATGATGAGAACTACCAGCAGGATTAACATAATGATGTATATAATATAACAAGTGTAGCAACAGATCATAATGATCATTCTGCAATTCTCCCAGTCTACGTTCTGACTTGCATTCTTTATTGGCTGGTTAGCTATGAGTCTTCTCACAGCACTCCCCCCATCATAAAACCAAGTGATTTGGCCAGTTACTAAACATTTTTTTTAAAGACTTAAAGTATACAACTAATTGGAAACTGAAAGGATGACCTTAAATGGTTTTTCCATCATTCATTAAACACCAACAATGTTCTTGTAAGGTTCATCGGCTCTTTGCAAGTGCCCAATAACCAATGGCAACGTCTTTGCAATCTCTAGATGATTATTTGCTGATTGTGACTTATCTCACAATCAATAATTAAAACACCACTGAAAGTCCATTCAGAAATCAATTGACATTAGGCTAGTATGGAACATCTCACCAAGAGTCATGAAGTACAGAAAGCACTTAAGCAAAGAAAATGTTAAACGCTGATAAAGAATCTCATAATAAGCCAAATTTTAGTCCTTGATAAAATCCTCCTTGTATTCAGCAGTCTATGCAACCATCAGAAGACAGATTGTGTACTTAACTATGTATAAACATCATGCTAGTCTTATTATATGAGAAGTAATCCTATTTCCCAAGGTGTTTATTATATAGTGGGAGGCATGTCCTAAAATAATACTCCTATAAGATAAAAAGTGAAAAGAGCTTCAGGAAGTATATACAAAATGCACTTATATCTAGAGATAGGAGATAAATACAGGATAATGGTTAGGAACACAGGCTTTGGAAGCAGATTAGGAATCAAATCCTTCCTAGGCCAGATATCAGTCTGGCATTAATAAATTGTTTAACTTATCAGAACAGCAGTGTCTTTACTGGAAAATAACAAATTGGCATTACGGAGGACATGATCCAAGTGTTTGGTGCTTCACATGCTGAAAGGCTTAGGGAAGTGATATTTATACTGGTACTTAAAGAATAAGAAAATTCGGATGTGCCAATATGAGTGGGGGATAAGTGTAATTAGAAGAAACTAGGCAGACACCAGTTCAAGCAACCACAGAACTGTAAAGAGAAGAAAGTTAGAAATACAGGATTTGTCAAGGTGAGTTTTAAAAATAAGACTAAAAAAAAAAAAATCAGGACCAGATAATAGAGTGGTATATGGAGACATTCTGTATAATAGAGCAATTTTCATACCCCTGTTTGAAGGGGGCCCACAAATATCCTAGTCTTGTCATGGTTAAGAATGTGAGCCCAATTGACAGCCTGCATTTTCCACTGTGGCTTTACTGTTCAACAACTGGATGATCTCAGGAGCTTAGCTTAACTTCTCTGTGCTTCAATGGCCTTATACATAAAATGCAGTGAATACCACTGCGGTGAGTTTCAAACATGGAAAATACTTTCTATGTTTATTCTTCTTATTGCCTTTTTGATAATGAACCTATTGAGTAGGATGGAGAAAAATCTTTTCTAGCCATCACTGAATGATTTGTAGCCCCTTTGTCAATACCTCTGGGTCAAGCAAGTGGAAACTCAAAGCCAGCCCAAGGTGGGCAGTCCGATAAACATTATTTGCACATGAATCCAGGTGAGGGCAAATCAGTGTAAGCCATTCTTCTTCCCTTACCCTCCTGGAGTTGGGGTGACCATTGTCCTAGATGAGCGGATTCAGGATGGGTATGAACGGGAAGACAACCCATTCAACCCAGTCTCATCCTGACTCCAAAACTCCTCAAATCTTGTATTTAAAGTGGTTTCATACAATCAATAATCCAAGTTTCAGAGAAAGGGAAATGAAAACTCTCTGGAGGAATGTTTCCTCATTTTAGATCCTAAGAAACACCCCAAAAATAATTTTAAAAGCCAACAACCAGCCCACAGCACCAGATAAGCAAATGCCCCCAAACAACAAGCAGCTGAGAGTGGAAGCCTGCAAAAACCATAGCTGTAGAGACTGAGTCCCCATGACTTCATAAAATTATCAAATACAGATTACAAAACAAGTAGGCTTATTATATTTTTTTTAAAAAAAGACAAGCTTGAGAAAGTCTAAAAAGGAGAAGAAAATTTAGTGCTATTGCAGGTTTTTAAAAATTAAATAAAAGCTAAAATAGAAGCTACACCTGACATTTAAAATCCAGGGGGTGGGATTGGCCACTGATTAGATGCAGTTTTAAAGAGAATTAATGAGAGGTAGATGAGAAGAAATTTTCCAGGATGCAGCAGAGAGAGACAAAATGATAGGATAACCAATGGTCAAGAGCTGGAGAGCAGCTGGACTTGGAGGAAGGGAGGAAATGGGGCCGGGACAATATTTGAAAAAGTAATGGCTTGAAAAAAAATGTATGCAGGTCATGGAAAACATCAAATGATAGATTTATGAATCACAGTGAATCTAAAGCTAGTGTTTTTTTTTTTTTAAAGAAAACAGATGCCTATCTAGACATGCCATAATAAAATTGCAAAAATAAAAATGTCTTAAAACCAGCCAGGAAAAAATGACAGCTTGACCTCCACCATCCTTCCACCTTCTACCAAATAGTGGTTGTTGATTTTTCTGCTCTCCTTTCTCTCTGATGCTCTTGCTGCTTCTCCCCAGCTTCTTACTATAAACATGTCAGCCACCCATAAAGGAAAGCCCCCCGTCGTGTATTCTGGGAACTGGCTAGTCGAAGGTACTCACTGTGATCTGGTTGTGCTTTATGCATTTCCTGCCCTGCTGAAGTGGGTACTTTCCTTCTTTCCAAAATTCCCTTATCATCCTAAACAAACAAACAAACAAAAAACATGGCCTAAGTAACAGGGGCTCTGTAATTCACTAAAAGGGGCTTTTACATCTAGCTCCACAAAATAAAATTTCTAGCAGAGCAATTTGGTATCCTAGAAAAACTATAGGCTTTTGTGTTCAAATTCCTCATCTGCCACTCACTAGCTGTACAAACATGGGCAAGTCCCTTAACCTTTCTGCATCCTGACTTCCTCATTATTAAGTGGAAATGACAATAGTACCTACAAAATAATCTCTAGTAATATTAAGCAGGGTGATGCATGTAGAATATCTTGCCCAGTGTTCAGCTCGGTCCACAATATATTTTCTGAGTAAGTGAAATGAATTCTAGCTATGACTTAATATGGAGGCCAGTTCAGAAGCATGCAGGATTAGCAACAAAGATTATCAAATGCATTGAAAATTTTAACCCTCCTCATTAACTTTCAATAGTTTTAATATATAAGAACAGTTCCAAGTGGTGTTGACAGATCGGAATTGACGGGAGTAATGTTGATAATAGAGACTGACCCACATGTATGTTTCTACTATTCTTTGGCAGGTCTCCTGCATACACTGTGCAAGTGATGACTACCCACGTGTAGGGGTTATGGAGTGGCTGATCAGTTCCAACTCTACGTCTCAGGGAAAGGGCATGTTTTCTTATATGCTCAGCGGTACCTGCAATTCTGTACTTGAATTTAATGACCTGACAGTGCTCAAGCCAACTGGAGGTGAGCAAAATAGTAAGCGATGGATTTGGTGATGCACTGATCAATAAGACTGAGTTTAGGGGAAGAAAGGATGATGGAATAGTGACCAGTGAGATGATAGCTCAAGTCCTTCCACAACTTTAACAGGTAGAAATTAAAACAACTAGTACCACTGCTACATAACACTCTGGTCTGCAAAGGCCATAGGAAACATTTGGTCCAGGCTCCTCTGTATAAAATCCCAGAGGAGAAAAAGTGCCACTTCCCCAGTTGAAGGAGCAAACCAGGCTTCCAGGAGAAATAGTTCTCCTGAAGGGCTGAGTACATGCTGGGGTGGGTGGGGCAAAGGCTGTTTCCGGGACAGACCTTGTTTGATGCTTTTGCTTCTGTTTGCAGGAGCAAGTAAATTCGCTTTGCTGATGTTTCAAATGGATTAGAGACACATTGTGTAGTTCTAGTTTTGAAACTAAGAACAGACTCTTCCTCTGAGTGGGCCTTCACATGGACTACAATATTCTCCAAATGACAATTATATAAAAAAAAAATTAAACCTTATGACAATTTCTGCCAGTTCCAGACCTGGTAGGAAGAAGGAGAGGGCCCTGAGCTCAGGCGAGGATGAGGGTCATGTTGTTACCACTCCAAGCAGAGTGGTTAGTACAGGAAGAGAAGGCATCATTCCCCTGAAACACAGGTCCACTGAGGCACTGGGGCACCTGGACCAGTTGTGGCAAAGCGAGCACTTCTACCCACAAGTTCCACTTAGTGCTCTAGCAGAGACTGAAGTATGTATCTTGCTTTACCAGGGTGTTGGAGGGCTAAAAACTCTCTTACAGGACTGAAAGTTGTACTTATAACTCTTATCAAGAGAAGCCAGGCACTTTAGATTTTACAGTACAAGTACCCTGCAATTCTCTGCAAGCAATAAACACCAAAACACTTTTAAGTATAAATGGCATTTGTACTTATATTCAAACTCTCATATACACCATCTTGCTTATAATTCAAGAACCTGAGGACCAGTGAGCTGGCCTAAAATAGGAACCTCCTCATAAGGAAGCATTGATTTGGAGCATCCAGGTCCCTTGCATGAGAGAATTTTTCCCATTTTCCTACTAATTAAGCAAAACGGGAGAATTAGAAAAATGACATTTGCTGAACAGTTACAATGTGCCAAGTGCTGTGCCAAATACTTACATAAATTATCTGTGATGCTCAGACCATCTATTTGAGGAAGAACTATCACCCTAATTTCCCAGAGAAGTTAAGGAACTTACCCTAGTTTAATAGTTAATAGTTGGGGCATCCCAGGTGGCTTAGCAGTTTAGCGCCGCCTTCAGCCCAGGATGTGATCCTGGAGACTCGGGATGGAGTCCCACCTTAGGCTCCCTGCTTGGCACCTGCTTCTCTCTCTCTCATGAGTAAATAAATAAAATACTTTTTTAAAAAGTTAGTAGTTCGGGATCCCTGGGTGGCGCAGCGGTTTAGCACCTGCCTTTGGCCCAGGGCGCGATCCTGGAGACCCGGGATCGAATCCCACGTCGGGCTCCCGGTGCATGGAGCCTGCTTCTCCCTCTGCCTGTGTCTCTGCCTCTCTCTCTCTCTCTGTGACTATCATAAATAAATAAAAAATTAAAAAAAAAATTAAAAAAAAAGTTAGTAGTTCATGGAACTGAGAATAAGCAGAGGTTTTTCAAAAATGTTTATATTCTTTCCACTATATCTGTTTTCAATAAGCAGTTATCAAAGTGTTAATGTTGATGATGTTGTACCATTAAGACAAAAAAGGTAACATTTATCTAGAGAAATACAGTCTTCCCATGAGAAGAAAATGAAACTAGTCACAGGTGATGATTATTTAAATTCCTATATCATTTTTCATTTTTAAAATATATTAGGTGTTAGCATCTTATTTCTCTGCTCAAGAAGCATCTCAGCATAATGCACTGAACTGACTTGTGCACTTAGGGATTCAAACTTACTGTTTTTAAGTTCGTGTGAATTTTCATCTTTTCTTCATTAGTATATTGAGACATTTCAGCAGTCAGACAAAATTCAAATACTACAGCTATATTTCCGTGTGCGTTTGTTGCATAATTGCTGGCTAATGAGCTTTATGAGAATAAAGAAAATGAAAAAAATGAAAGCAACTCTATTTGTCTCTTTTTGGACAGCTAATGCATTTAAGAACATGTTTTCTTAGAGAAAATGTTTGGTTCTGTGCGTTTATTTTTATTTTTATTTTCATTGTCATTATTATTCAAAACACCTCCTGCTTCCCTACAAGAAGATAAAAGTGTTTCATGTTTTAAAAGTGCCTAGTAATATCCCTGGGGAACAGCAAGGTATAATTATCCCCATTTTTCAGATAAAGAACCACATAGTTGTACATGAGTTTTCCTCGGTCACATGGCAATTTCATAGAAATTGGAGAACCCAAGGGGCCTCCTGTGTTCCACTACTGTATTCTGGGGTTGTGGGAAATCCACAGCTTATCCCTGGATGCCTTCTTTTAGTAACGACCAGGGATGGATATATGTAATATATCCCATTCCTACATCCCACACCTGTGTTAAATTAGACTAGGGGAAACACAGAATAATAGATTAGCCCAGAAGTCAAAATAGGCATATTTTTCTATCTCCTTCCATCCCCCAACCAAAACACAACAGGCTTTTTAGGAATGAGGCTCTAGAATCTAGATTTCTACAAAAGCACTTAGGATGGCTCTGATACTCAGCAAGGAAAATTTGGGAAGTATTAAGTTGTTTCTAGTTTATCTGACCATTGAAGACCCTCTTTAGTATCTCCCATTTCAGAATCACTGTGGAAGCAATGTAGCTTGGTTTGAATGCTAGTTTTGCCCCTTGCTAATTGGGTGACCTTAAATAAATTATTTAATGTCTCTGAATTCTGTTTGAATTGACAATAGATTAAAAAGGTGAATAATATAAAAGTAAAATACCTTAAAACAAAACCAAACAAAAACTGTTTGAACAGAATAAGAATTCAATTAATAGTTTCTGCTAGTAGAAATGGTAATGGGGGTGACAGAATATTGGCCTTCTGGTAGTCCATGCCCTTGGTTCCTATCTATAAGAAATTTCTAATATTAAGAGAACTCCTCTTACTTCAATTTCCAACTGTCAGTGTTAGGCATGACCATCGTAATGATAGACTGCTTTGACGTCTTCTTCCATGTGAAAGGACTGTTCAAGTATTTTCTAATGTCTCTTGTCTCTGCAACCCAATTCTTCTTTTCTCTAGAATTGTTATCGGACACTTTTCTCTAAAGCTTTTCCTCAAAGTTGCCCATAAGAAATGACTCTGTTCCAGGGTCTGTATCTAACTGTAGAGGGATAGGGGTTTTTAGGTGTTCTCTCCATTAATGAATTCCTCTTGCCCATGGGTGACCAGTGTTCCCATAAAACAAGAGCTGAAGACATCATGTCTACTACATGAATGCTTCTCACATATTTGAATCACCTGGGGATATGGTTAGAATAAAGATTCTGAGGCAGGAGGTTTGGGATGAGGCCCCATATCCTTACAACCATTTCTTACAAGCTCCCAGGTGATACACTGCTACATGGGCTACACCTTGAGGGATGTGGCACTATATCACTATATGTCCTTCATACCTAGATTTATATGATAAATTCTTGCTTCAGTTTAATCCTACAGAAAATAAAATAGTCTCTGTAGATGGATTTATATAATTTCTACTGTCAGAAAATGACAATTCTACAACTCACTGTGCTTTCCTTTTGGCCTTAGCTGTCAAAAAAATACTGCCTGCCTATTATCTTCTCAGTGTTGGTTCCGGCAAAAATGTATGGTGCCAGATTCTTTTAGATGGGCTTTTTCTCTGTTAATGCCCTCTTGAAAGTTTTCGTATTACTTCATGTTTAAATCTCTTTAGCAATAAGTCTTCCCATCATTCAGGATTAATAGTAGCAACCTTTGTCTGATGAGGGACTTGCATATGAGCTAATTTTGGCTTCTACAACTGGCTGTTCTCCTGGCCACTTGTGCCTTGTTACCATGAAAAGACAAGCTAACAGATTGGAACTGATGTCACAAATTGAAAAAAATAATCCCCTTCAAGTTCCTATGGTATTAGTTGGGATAAATGTCACTCTACAAGGAGGACAATGGTATGGAAGCTTCATTTTAGTCCAGGCATTTGGGTAGGGAAGGACAATTTGGAGGTATTTTTGTATTATCTGTTTATTTGTTTATGTTAAATAGGCTCCATGCCCTGCGTGGAGCCCAACATGGGGCTTGAACTCATACCCCTGAGAATGAGATCTGAGCTGAAATCAAGAATTAGACACTTAACCAACTGAGCCACCCAGGAGCCCTTTCCTTGTTTATTTTTAAAATATGATAAGATGAGGAAATTATAAACTATAAAAAACATTGAAGTGTCAACAATTCCATGTGCCAACCAGTTAGAGACATACTATTGATGGTTTTCTTCCTTCCAGAAGCTTATACTTTAATTTCTGTGTATATATATATATATATGTGTGTGTGTGTGTGTGTGTGTGTGTGTGTGTGTGTGTAATCTACAAAACAGACACAATAATTTATTACTGGGTAGACCATACAAAATTGCCGTTTTTCTAGACCAAAACTGTTGAATGTTACCAGTTTTGTTTTGTTTTGTAATTCAAACTCTGTGTGTGTGTGTGTGTGTGTGTGTGTGTGTGTGTGTGTTTATTTATGACCTGGTTTTAAGATTAAAGTCTGCTATAAACTACTCTGTTTACAGATGTCTGGGTGGCTCAATTGGTTAAGCATCTGCCTTCATGATCCCAGGGTCCTGGGGTCCAGTTCTTCATTGGACTCCCTGCTCAGTGGGGAGTCGGTTTCTCCCTCTGCCTCTCCCCCTCTTCATGCTCACACACACTCCCTCTGTCTCTCAAATATATAAATAAAATATTTATAAAAATTACCCTGTTTTATCGTCAGTAACATAACTAAGGGTGATAATATTAATGCCCTGGTTTATATTTTACCAATCTTCTGCTGAGCATTTAGTTTGTTACAACTTCTTCATTATTTTAGGTGTAATGCTCAGTAAATGTCCTTATGAAGAAAGGATATTTGTATATACCCACAATAATTTTCTCAGGGAAAAAAACCCACAATTGAATTAATGGGTTGAAGATTACACATATTTTAAATGCTTTTGATGCAATTTAAAATGCCAACATCTGTGTCAGTTCAGTTGATATATTTTATAATTCCTTCTAGTTTGATAGATGAAAAATGGTTATTTTATTATTAGCACTACATTGTTAGGTGATGACTTGTGTTCCATTAGTATTTTTATTTTATCTTTTATAGATTGCCTACAATGTATCTTTTGTGTATTTTACTGGTTTGGCCATCTTTTTATTTTCAAGTTATAAATTTCTTTTTTTTAATAAATTAATTTTTTATTGGTGTTCAATTTACCAATATACAGAATAACACCCGGTGCTCATCCTGTCAAGTGCCCCCCTCAGTGCCCGTCACCCATTCACCCCCACCCCCAGCCCTCCTCCGCTTCCACCACCCCTAGTTCATTTCCCCGAGATAGGAGTCTTTTTCTTCTCCCTTCCCTTATATTCCCTTTCACTGTTTCACTGGGAATATAAATAATCCCCAGATGAATGAGAACATACACTGTCCTTCTCCAATTGACTTACTTCACTCAGCATAATACCCTCCAGCTCCATCCACGTTGAAGCAAATGGTGGGTATTTGTCGTTTCTAATGGCTGAGTAATATTCCATTGTATACATAAACCACATATTCTTTATCCATTCATCTTTCGATGGACACCGAGGCTCCTTCCACAGTTTGGCTATTGTGGACATTGCTGCTATAAACATCGGGGTGCAGGTGTCCCAGTGTTTCATTGCATCTGCATCTTTGGGGTAAATCCCCAACAGTGCAATTGCTGGGTCGTAGGGCAGGTCTATTTTTAACTCTTTGAGGAACCTCCACACAGTTTTCCAGAGTGGCTGCACCAGTTCACATTCCCACCAACAGTGTAAGAGGGTTCCCTTTTCTCCACATCCTCTCCAACATTTGCTGTTTCCTGCCTTGTTAATTTTCCCCAATCTCACTGGTGTGAGGTGGTATCTCATTGTGGTTTTGATTTGTATTTCCCTGATGGCAAGTGATGCAGAGCATTTTCTCATGTGCATGTTGGCCATGTCTATGTCTTCCTCTGTGAGATTTCTCTTCATGTCTTTTGCCCATTTCATGATTGGATTGTTTGTTTCTTTGGTGTTGAGTTTAAGAAGTTCTTTATAGATCTTGGAAACTAGCCCTTTATCTGATACGTCATTTGCAAATATCTTCTCCCATTCTGTAGGTTGTCTTTTAGTTTTGTTGACTGTATCCTTTGCTGTGCAAAAGCTTCTTATCTTGATGAAGTCCCAATAGTTCATTTTTGCTTTTGTTTCTTTTGCCTTCGTGGATGTATCTTGCAAGAAGTTACTGTGGCCAAGTTCAAAAAGGGTGTTGCCTGTGTTCTCCTCTAGGATTTTGATGGAATCTTGTCTCACAGTTAGATCTTTCATCCATTTTGAGTTTATCTTTGTGTATGGTGCAAGAGAGTGGTCTCATTTCATTCTTCTGCATGTGGATGTCCAATTTTCCCAGCACCATTTATTGAAGAGATTGTCTTTCTTCCAATGGATAGTCTTTCCTCCTTTATCGAATATTAGTTGACCATAAAGTTCAGGGTTCTCTTCTGGGTTCTCTATTCTGTTACATTGATCTATGTGTCTGTTTTTGTGCCAGTACCACACTGTCTTGATGACCACAGCTTTGTAGTACAACCTGAAATCTGGCATTGTGATGCCCCCAGATATGGTTTTCTTTTTTAAAATTCCCCTGGCTATTCAGGGTCTTTTAAGGAAGAATTAAAAAGATTCATGGAAACTAATGAGAATGAAGATACAACCATTCAAAATATTTGGGATGCAGCGAAAGCAGTCCTAAGGAGGAAATACATCGCAATACAAGCATCCATTCAAAAACTGGAAAGAACTCAAATACAAAAGCTAACCTTACACATAAAGGAGCTAGAGAAAAAACAGCTGATAGATCCTACACCCAGCAGAAGAAAAGAGTTAATTAAAATTCGAGCAGAACTCAACGAAATCGAGACCAGAAGAACTGTGGAACAGATCAACAGAACCAGGAGTTGGTTCTTTGAAAGAATTAATAAGATAGATAAACCATTAGCCAACCTTATTAAAAGAGAAGAGAGAGAAGACTCAAATTAATAAAATCATGAATGAGAAAGGAGAGATCACTACCAACATCAAGGAAATACAAACGACTTTAAAAACATATTATGAACAGCTATTCGCCAATAAATTAGGCTATCTAGAAGAAATGGGCGCATTCCTGGAAAGCCAAAAACTTCCAAAACTGGAACAGGAAGCAATAGAAAACCTGAACAGGCCAATAACCAGGGAGGAAATTGAAGCAGTCATCAAAAACCTCCCAAGACACAAGAAAGAGTCCAGGGCCAGATGGCTTCCCAGGGAAATTCTATCAAACGTTTAAAGAAGAAATCATACCTATTCTACTAAAACTGTTTGGAAAGATAGAAAGAGAAGGAATACTTCCAAATTCATTCTATGAAGCCAGCATCACCTTAATTCCAAAACCAGAAAAAGACCCCACCAAAAAGGAGAATTACAGACCAATATCCCTGATGAACATGAATGCAAAAATTCTCAACAAGATACTAGCCAATAGGATCCAATAGTACATTAAGAAGTACATTATTCACCATGACCAAGTAGGATTTATTCCCGGGACACAAGGCTGGTTCAACACTCGTAAAACAATCAATGTGATTCATCATATCAGCAAGAGCAGAACCAAGAACCATATGATCCTCTCATTAGATGCAGAGAAAGCATTTGACAAAATACAGCATCCATTCCTGATCAAAACTCTTCAGAGTGTAGGGATAGAGGGAACATTCCTCGACATCTTAAAAGCCATCTACAAAAAGCCCACAGCAAATATCATTCTCAATGGGGAAGCACTGGGAGCCTTTCCCCTAAGATCAGGAACAAGACAGGGATGTCCACTCTCACCACTGCTGTTCAACATAGTACTGGAAGTCCTCGCCTCAGCAATCAGACAACAAAAAGACATTAAAGGCATTCAAATTGGCAAAGAAGAAGTCAAACTCTCCCTCTTCACTGATGACATGATACTCTACATAGAAAACCCAAAAGCCTCCACCCCAAGATTGCTAGAACTCATACAGCAATTTGGTAGCGTGGCAGGATACAAAATCAATGCCCAGAAATCAATGGCATTTCTATACACTAACAATGAGACTGAAGAAAGAGAAATTAAGGAGTCAATCCCATTTACAATTGCACCCAAAAGCATAAGATACCTAGGAATAAACCTAACCAAAGAGGTAAAGGATCTAATCCCTAAAAACGATAGAACACTTCTGAAAGAAATTGAGGAAGACACAAAGAGATGGAAAAATATCCCATGCTCATGGATTGGCAGAATTAATATTGTGAAAATGTCAATGTTACCCAGGGCAATTTACACGTTTAATGCAATCCCTATCAAAATACCATGGACTTTCTTCAGAGAGTTAGAACAAATTATTTTAAGATTTGTGTGGAATAAATTTCTTTTATATCTATGATGTTGCCTGTTCCTGTCCCGAATGCTGCAAACATTCCACCTTTTTAGTTATGTTTTAATATTCTTCAAGGCAGATTAAAAGAATTGTTCAATATCAAATTCCTATAGAGCCTATATTTTTCAAATATAGTTATAGCCTATCTTTATAGATATAGCCTATTGTTTCAAATATAGTTTCTATATTTTATGCTTAGAAATTCCTTCCACCTTCAAATCATTGAAAATATTTTCTAGAGTTTTTTTTATACTTCCTTTTTTTAAGATTTATTTATTTATTTTTAGAGAGTACACATGCATAAGTGGGGGATGGACAGGGAGGGAAAGAAAGAATCTTAAACATAATCTTAATCTTACACCCACTGAGTGTGGAGCTTGATATAGGGCTCAATTCCACGACCCTGCAATCATGATGTGAGCCAAAACCAAGACTCGGATGCTTAATGGACTATGCCTCCCAGGTGCCTCTCTAGTTCCTTTTAACTATTCAGTTAGTCCAAGATTTTTTTGAGATTATTTGTGACAAAGACCCAGCTTCCTTTTCTCTGAGCACAACTTATTGAATAATGCATCCTGTAATTGCTGATCTAAAATGATACATTTATCTTAAACTAAATTCTGGGATGTACATGTGTCTGTTTCTGGAATTTCACTTCTGTGTCATTCATCTGACTGCAGCTGTTACTGGGATTGTAATAATGGAACTATTATACAAATTTTGGATGGCTGACAATAGTCACCCACTATTCTTTATCTTTTTCTCTGGTTGTTCTTTCTCATTTCTTCTTTTTATAATAATTTGTTCACTTGTGAGGAAAACAATTCCATTGAGATTCAATGAGTATCAACTTTTAAAATTTACAGAAAATCAAAAATATTTGAAATTTTGAACTTTGTTACTCAAAAACGTGGTAACCCTTTTTACTCCTATGAGGTATTTTATGTCCGTAGTTAAAGGTATATTTTAAGTAGGTCCTACATATTACTAATTAAGTTTAATTCAATATATTTTCTATATTTACTTATTATATGAAAAGCTTTTTTAAAAGACACATTTGCTGAAAAAAAAATAACATTTATTAGTGACTTTTAAAGGATCCTAGGTAAATTACCATTGTCTTTTCTTAAGAAGTCATCTTATTAAACTCTAGTAGGATTAAGTAATTATTCTATTTTTGCTTAGGCTCATTATTTCCAGTGCCCTGGTAGTTAATACAAATTTAGCTTTTCTTTTGTATATGTTTTATCTTTGTATATATCATATATTTATATATATGTATTGTATATATTCTATTTTATTCCACTTATCTTACAAGATTTTACCTAAGTTTAATGTCTAGAATTTTCATAACCTTGTGGTTGACAGAATTTTCTTTTTTCAGATTTTAGTTAGTAGGCCATTAGAGTTTTACCTTGTGTCCAGTGCTAACAATTGATTTTAGATATATTTTTCTTTCCAGGTTAAAATGGTGGCATTCCTTTCATGGATTAGCAAGAGATTTTAGCAGTAATGGTATTGAGTTTTGTCAGTTTGATTTTGGCCTCTACTGAGATAATTCTCCTTTGATCTATTTATTGACAAGAGTGAATATTGACAAGAGTTAAGTGAAGCTCACACTCATAGGTTGCCTAATACCATACCATTGTTGCATGCCTGAATAATCCATTGTTTATGTTATATTCCTTTAAAATGACTTTAGATTATTTTTATTTCTAATTTCAGTACTGATACATTTTATTGACAAGATTGATATTTAGAAGTGTTTATTGTTTTGATATTTTCAATGAATTTTAACATTGGAGTTATGTTAGCTTGAGTGAACATAATTGGGAAGCTTTATTACTAATTAATGCTTTTGAGCCAGGTATGGGAGATAAAACATCTTGTGTCCACAGTTTAATCTACTTCCCATTTTTCATATGTTGTTAGCTATCTGTACTCCTTACTTGTAGAGCCATCCATTACGAGGCTATACCTCTGAAACAACATTTAAAGAAGTAGAAAAGACAAGTTTGCATTTCTAGCTTGTTCTTTCTCATTTGAACAATGGTAGCTTCTAGATGTTCCGAATTTTTTCTCGATTTTCTCATCTTTCCAAAGCGAGTCTTATGCTCAGCTGTGTGATACTAGCTCCCATAGACTATGTGCATTTAAATCTTCTAAATACAAATTAAAACAAACAAACAAACAAACCAAGCCCACAAGCATTTAATTACAGTGTTATTTGACAACTAGGAGTTCCCATCAGCCTATACAGGGAGAGGTTGCTGAGTGATAGTTGGACCACAGAGTGTGGACATGGTCAGAAATTCCTTGTCTTTGTTGAGGAAGTGCAAAATTAACTGAGGCAGTGTATTTCTAACAGGAGTGGTCTTTTGGTAGCAAATTCTACTATTGTGCCTGTATTCTTTGGATAGAACATAGAATAAGCCCCAATATGCCATATCAGGTGCTTCCCAGATTCACTACTAATATAAAAACTTTTCATTTGTTAATTATTCTTTTCCTCTAGTCCCTTTGTGAATTTGAGAATGCAGATATGTGAATGCCCACTGGAGATTAATTTATCTACGAAGCCAATACAGCAATGGCTGATATGGGTGTTGTATTCTTTTGGTCATTCAAATGCGAAGGGATAATAAAGGGAAGGATGTTCAAGAAGCTAAAGGCATGTCCCCAGTTCCTGACCTCTCCTCATAGATATACATTGTCCTATGACCTTACCCTGAGGGAACTTGTCCAAGTGAGTAAGACAGAAAAATTTTTATATGTAAATATTATATGATTCTAAGGGTGGGCCTTTCCTGTTTTAGAGACTTAGAAAAGTTTTATTATAAGAGCTTTTGGAGCAAAGAGCTATCTAAGACTACTGTGTGAGAGTGGTCAGTATCGGTGACCCCATGGCCTATAAAGGGGAGGAATGACTGTCAACAATGAGGAAATAAGGTCCTCAAAGTTGAGTGTGTGAGTTAGACATTTTCCTCATGGGTAAATGAAGCAAAAACCTTTTTGCTGCCATTATGTACTTTATATAAACCGACCCCTCTTCTCTATCAATTTAAAAATCAACTTTCTTGATTTTACCCATCTAGGCTATGAGGTCTGAGGAACTAGAAACGTTTACATACACAAAGCTACAATAATGGCCATCATTTTATAGAATAGGAAAGTGAAGCTTACAAAGGTACGTGATGTCACTGAGTCATTCAGATAATATGAAATAAGATCAGAAACCAGGTCTTCAGATGACCTGTGCGCTATCCTTCCCATCCCACCATTTTGAAACCGTTGTTCCAGGACTTTGGTGTCACATTTTTATACAGAGATTTCTCAGAGGCCATTTCTGTTTCTGACCCAGATCCAAAAGCCAAACTGAAGCAATTCATACTCTACTAACTGAAGTGTTTTCCCTTAGATTCTTTAGAGGAATTAGTCAAAGGAAAATCCAATAATACTCCTAGAAAATTGGATGCTACTGTACTCTTCTGTAGGCAGTACATTCTCTGACCCCAGATTGAGCTCAGTGCATACCCTGACACCGGGGGACTAATTGGCCATGTAATTGTTATCCTTGCTAGTAACTGCACAAGCTGTTCTTATTCATATAAGGACCTAATCCTTTTCCAAATTCTTCTTGCTTCAATTTGCCTCAATAATATCCTGCAGTAATGGATAATTGCACATTGTGTAGAGAAGGATTTCCTTTGATCTTCTCTAAATTTAGATTCTGCTAATTTCATTTACTGTCCCCTTCTGGGTAGGCAACGGGACCAGGTAGCAAGGAACACCGAATTAGATGCCCTACAGCATTTCATTTATATTCTTCTATCATATATCAGGTAACACTTTGCTCTCTCCCTTTCTGCTGCTGAAGAGATAGACTCTTTGTCCTTGCCTGGAATCCTCCCTGTTATACTTACCCAGCCATTCTAATTATTTCTGCTGCAATCAGATAGACCTGGCAGCACTGCTCAGGTTCAAAGGAAGAATAAATGGAGATTAGATCACTGACTTGAAGTGTCTGGAGGGATGTCAGGAGGATAAAGGATAAGACTTATCCTGAATGGTTTAAGAATTTGAACTAGAAACTGCATAAGTTGTTGAAAAGTGGACTTGAACTCAGTGAAAGGTGAGGGGTGTTATATATTAAATAGAGTTATCCATCTAAGAAGTGGTTACCTCAGAACAGAATAGGTTCCCCTTATGGGAGTCTTCGAAGTTGTTAAAGCCTGAACCGAAAAATCACTCCATTCTAGGCTTACACCGGGGTGACCCTGGGTGAGCCACCTCACTTGTTTCAGCTCTTCTTATTTCTTTTGTGTAAATGGGTATGACCACCTGTTTGGGAGACCTTATATGACTATCACTTAACATCATAATTGGTCCTCTCCGTGGAGATTGAGAGCTAAGAGGCAGGATTTGGGATCTATTTGGAAGGTAAAATAAAAAATACTTTGTGGCAGACTGTTTTGGGATGAGAAAGAAAGCAGTGTCAGGCAACAATTTACTTGCCCTTAAGGATCTCACATATGTGGGGAAAATGTATAAAGTATAAAATACTTTTACATGTATAAAAAACATGAAGTATCACTTTGTAATATATTAAATGTTATAACCACTTTAATATATAAAGAAGTAGAAAAGTACAGGGAAAGCTCCCTGAAGGAGGCATTGATTGACTTGCATTGTAACCTGTGAGTGGGCATAAGAAGCAGGGTAAGGGTATGCTGAGCTAGGGATGATGATGTTGACAGGTATGACATTTATTGACTGACTATAATATCAAAGGGATTGTGCTAATTAAGTACATGCGTGATTTGATTTAACTTCATCTTAAATATGAAGGGACTGAGGTTCAGAAAGCTTAAGTAATTATTGCATGGTTGCATATTCAGTAATTGGTGGAGCTGGGATTCAAACTCAGAGATTGTTTCCTTAATAATTTTGGGAAACTGGTTGAGATAGCCACACGTGAAAGGATTCTTAGGAATATGTCAGTCTTCAGGGGTCATCTTGAGTGCCTGAGGGTTAAGTTTGTGTTCATAAACTTGGAAAAATAATTATATTATAGGGCAGCAAAGAGATATAAAAAAAGCAGACACAGAGGAGACTGATAATTCTGGGAAAATGGGATTAGAGGAAACCTCATAAAGGGCTAAGTGGTGAGTGTTCACATAGCACTCAACTATATGCTCTGGAAAATTCATTGGATGAGAAGGATGAGGCCACGGGCAAAATAGTTTCCTCGAGAAAACAGTCAGCTGGGCAGCCCAGGTGGCTCAGCGGTTTAGTGCTACCTTCAGCCCAGGGCGTGATCCTGGAGACCCAAGATCAAGTCCCATGTTGGGCTCCTTGTATGGAGCCTGCTTCTCCTTCTGCCTGTGTCTCTGCCTCTCTCTCTCTCTCTCTCTCTCTCTCTCTGTGTGTGTGTCTCATGAATAAATAAAATCTTTAACAAATAGAAAACAGCTGACACCGCGTTAATTTCAGGGTGGAAACTAAGTTCATCAATGTGGAAAGAAACAAGTATAGATTCATGAATGTGACTTCAGAGCTCTCTTTCTCCAAACTACTCCTTCATAATTCCTCCCTCATTTAACAGAATAAGGTTTGGCTGCAGGACCATAAACCTGCTCAAGCTGGCTATAACAAAAGATAATTTGTGGTAAGGATAAGGAGAGCTTAGAGAATCTAGGACACTTGATTAAGTCCCTCAGAGCCTCAACAAAATTAGAAATAAAAACTATATACTTGGAACCTAAGCAAATAGCTCCATCTCTAAAGGGCCTTCTGCTTTGTGCTCTCTTGAACACTTATCTCTGCCTCCTCACCTTGAACAAAAGCAGTATTCTGCCCAAATTCTGTCTCTGTGAAACATCTCCACCCAAGAGCCTTCCACAGATTGGCTCCAGTTCCACAAGTCATAGTTGAAGCTCACAAGAGAGAAACAATCTAGTTGTTCATTGGTTTTACAGTACAGTATTATCAGTTTTAGGAGCTGGGAGGTATGGAACACAGGGGTAGATATATTTGGAATAAGTAGCATCCTAAAGAGAAACTATTGTAACAAAGTGAGGAGCAAAACTTAGGCTTTCCAATTTGCTCAGAATCCTTTGCATCCTTCTCCAATGCCCCAGAAGAATTCTCTCTGATAATGCGGCAGTGGCTAGCTTTAAGCAGGCTAGAATGGGGAAAAAAAAAAGCCAGTGATAACAATTCGAGGTGATATTATTCTGCCGCTATTTGACCATACAATTTTAAAATAACTTTACAAAGGCACCAGGGAAATACTCACCCTCTTTACCCCAGCATGCACACCAACTCATTGGATGGCTTGGCAAGCATAGCTCATCTGTAAGATTGATTGAAGAAATGATTCCAGGGCAATGATTCTAACATAGGTAATACTGAGATTTTTGTTCTATTCACTGGTGGGACAGCTGATACCGGGAGGGGGAAAGAAATGTGTCCACAGTACAGAGAGTAGGTCATTGGCCAGGCTGGGATACACAGGTATCTTATTTCTCAGTCCATTCTTAGCTCCTAACATTCTACCAGTAAGTCTTTCTTATAAATTAAATTTTATCTAAATTCAATTAATATATATTATTGGGTTCAGAGGTGGAGATCAGTGATTCATCAGTCTTATATAAAACCCAGTGCTCATTACATCATGTGCCCTCCTTAATTCCTATCAGCTAGTTACCCCATCCCCACTTCCCTCCCCTCAGTTTGTTTCCTATGATTAAGAATCTCTTGTGGTTTACCCCCTCTATGATTTCATCTTGTTTTATTTTTTCCTCCCTTCCCTTATGACCTTCTGTTTTATTTCTTAAATTCCACATTTGAGTGAGATCATATGATAATTGTCTTTCTCTGGTTGGCCTATTTCACTCAGTATAATATCCTCTATTTCCATCCACATCATTGCAAATGGCAAGATTTCACTTTTGGATGGCTGAGTGATCCCTTGTATATAGAGATACCACATCATCTTTATCCATTCATCTGTCAATAGATAGCTCTTTCCGTAGTTTGGCTATCATGAACATTGCTGCTATAAACATTGGGGTGCAGGAGCCCCTTCTCTGCCAGTAAGTTTTATCTCATTTGTCAAGTTCAGCTGGCCATTGAAGCAGCCTGGATTAATTTTGGAAAAGGTGTCTGAGGCCACATCAATTCTGAACAGAAAAAAGCATTAAAATTAATTTGTAATGTCTACATTGTATTTGAAGGATGAGTATGGTGGCATGCTAGCCTATGTGTTTACCATCATAATTCGCCTTATCCTCTTCTCCCTGCCTCATCGTGGTGGAGCGGCTCCTCTCCACAGGAGTAGTAGACTATGTTCCACCCATAGTGTCTTCATGTGAGGAGAGTCTTTCCTTTGCTTGTATTCTGATTCCTAATTACACACTAGATGAACAGGAAATGATTGATTAGAGTTAAACTTATTTTAGCTGAATTGATCAGATGGACTAATTGCTCAGTTTCCTAATAAATATCCGCCTTCTCCTAGTTTGTTTGCCTAGATTCTTAAAAGTGAATTAGTGTTTTAAAGATACATTCAGACAACTAGTGGTAATAACCCCTTATGTCATATACCACCTTAATTCATAAATCATTCCATTATTTCGTTACTCTTATCCTTAAGCAAACCATATAGGTCAACTAGCCAGTATATGTATATATATTTGCATGCTCTATATACTAACTATAACTATAACTATAAATATAAATATAAATATATTTGCATGCTCTACACTAACTCTCTCTATACTAACTCCTAAATTCAAACAGGCAAAATGAAAGAGAATCCTATTATATAAAATTGCGCTTCTTATTTTGCTGCTTACAGCTGGTTTAGCCTGTTCTAACTGTAGGGCATTGATTGCAAGGTAATGCAAGGGGCACTGAACCATAGATATGAAAGCCCAGGTTTTGTGTCTAATTGTGTGACTTTGTTCAAATATCCCCACCTCAGATACCTCTTCTTATAGACATATTTATCTTTGTGTATTTTTGTGGGGGGCCTATGCTTGGAAAAAATCTAAATACTGAACACCAGACCATATTCTGAATCACTTTTGCCCCTTGATGAAGAAATCTGAGTGCAGAGATTAAAAATATTTTTGGTTTCATGGAATAGCACTCATCTTGTGGCTGTGGCAGCTCTACCACTGTGATGAGAAAGATTCTCAAGCTATCTTTGAACTTAGCAGAAGGAATGACAGTAATCCATAATGCAGTGTCTGACAATAATGTGAGCTGAGCTGTTTGTTTTAATGATTCTTTTGGATGAGATACCCCCCTCCCCCAGAAGTCTGTTTAATTCTTCTTCCCAGAATGTGCCTCAGTTCTGTTCAGGTGGATCTGAATCATGGCCACTTAAAGTCTACAAGCTGAGAGCACTACCCTACATATCTTTACTCATGATGGGAATGATATCCCAGAAATTCTTTTCTCATTCACTAGTTCTTCACCCAATCAGACTCCAAGATCTATCCCCAGTGAATAATCTCACAGAAACCCCAATGGTGGTAAAATGTGTGTTTACATATGTTATACCTGACTGTCCATGCTGCTGCTTCTTTAGAACATGATACCCATGTTGTGGGGTTAGGGACTACTGTAATAAAATGGCTTTGTATTACCAATCAGGAGACCTATGTCACTGTCCTCTTCCACTTCACTTCTGTGAGCCCTGGGGGAGACACCTACATTTCATAATGAAGATGGGCATCATTATCCTCATTTTACACAACAGAAGGTCAGCGTGGTGACTAACATAGGGCTTCTCAACTGTGAGGGCAGCCCAAAGACCAAGCAGTCTTTCTACCACATTTACACTATAGTCATAGTTTCATCTTCCAAATTCTGGAGTCACTACTGTAGAAAGACATTTCAAAATCTTGGAAAGAAACAAGGGAAATGGTTTCTTTGGAAATTAGAAGCCTTCAGGAGCCACTCATCTGCAGTCTCTTCCTTTCCCCTTACTAACTCATCTGTCCACTGAGCCCCTGTACTCTCACATGATCTGACTTTAAGGACAAAGATTATTCCCTTGGGAATACTCAGGTTCAGGAAAATGTGTGCCTTGTCAACCCTCTGCCCCCTCCACAACCTACTCAGATTTCCTAAGGCTCATATCCTTCTAGCAGATTTAAATTCACAGAGAAGAGAGAGCTCCTATTTCTGGCTATTTACCTTTCTCCATGTGACTGGAATCCTTAGTTCTCATCTATAGACTAGGAATTTGGTGTAGGGAATCAAATACAGGTTGTCATATCACCTCAATGTACACGAAGAAACTTGTACCTGTAGATGGGAAAGATTTTCTCAGGGTCACATAAAACATGAGTGACAGAGCTTGGACTAGAACCCAGGTTTCTGGTTTAGTGTCCCTACAAAGAGAGTGTTCAATCTTATTCATCAAACATTTTCAAATATTTGATGGGGGCCATTATTCTAGATATCAACTGTTACATTAGAAGACATCCTAAAACTTAGTGGGATGAAAAAAATCATTTAATTATGCTTAATGACTTCACACATTAGGAATCAGAAAGGGTACTGACAGGAAGGACAGCTTTTCTCTACTGTATGATTTTATACTTTTCAGAGAGTCACCTGGGATATCTTAAATATCTGAAGTCTGGTTCGTCTGAGGCTGGAGAGTCTACTTGCAACATAGAATCTTGTTTCATATATCTGGATCCTGGATTAGGGTAGCTAAAGAAGGGTATAAACTTAGACTTTTTACTAGAGAGCTTATATGTGACCCTTATAGCATGGCAATCTCAGAGAAATGGACTTCTTAGTAGCAGCTCAGCATTCCATGAGTGAGCATTTCCAGCAAACAAGGCAGAAGCTGCATGGTCTTTTATGTTATTCTCAAAAGTCACAAAGCATCACTTTCACTGAATCATATTTGCCAAAGCTTTCCCAAATTTAAGGGCAAGAAACAGATATCCCACCTCTCAATGGAAAGAGTATCCAAGAATTCACAGTAAGGTTTTAAACCTGCCATAACCAGTTTCCTCCTAAGTCAGTGTCTCAGGTGGATATAACCATAAGAGTTCTCCCTCAGTGGAGTTGTTCTTGTTGCGAAAGAGACAGACCTAAATGAATACATACAAACAATAGAATATAATTATGTTTTGACAGTAGCAATAAAGGAAATACATAGATGACCTGATCATTGTTTAATAGGACAAAGTAAAATGATGAAATGAAACATGAAGTAAGCAATCGAGAAATACTTCTCCAGGGAGTTAATATTAAGCTGAAACTTTTTTTTTTCAATTTTTATTTATTTATGATAGTCACACAGAGAGAGAGAGAAAGGCAGAGACACAGGCAGAGGGAGAAGCAGGCTCCATGCACCGGGAGCCCGACGTGGGATTCGATCCCGGGTCTCCAGGATCACGCCCTGGGCCAAAGGCAGGCGCCAAACCACTGCGCCACCCAGGGATCCCTTAAGCTGAAACTTGAAGGATGAGGACTCAGCCATGAAACACCAAGGGAAAGTCTTTCTAGATGGAAAGGAAAGCGCAAAAGCACTGGGACAGAAATAAACTTAAGCAGAAAGATTAAAAAGACACCAGTGTGGCTGAGGAAGAGTAAGTCTTAGAAAGAAAAAAGGTTTAGTAGGTGAATGGCAGGTCACGTGGGATTCTGTGTGTCCTGATAAGATATACAGCTTCTATCCCAAGCAGATGGAAAGTCATTAAAAGGTTTCAGACTTATTTCTGTGGCATAGATGAACACAATGGGAGTGAGCTATTAGTGGTAGTGGGAGATCATTTGGGTGGATATGGACATGTCCCAGACACAAAAATCAGTACACATATGCAAGGATGGAGTTCAAGGAAAGTAGATGGAATGCAGGATATCTTGGAGGCTAGTAGACATAAGTTTCTAATAGTTTTGAAGTGAGGAAATAAGAAGAAGAAACCAAAGATAATTCCCAGATTTTTGGCTTGATTGAATTGGATCGATGTTGCTGCCATTCACGGAGACTGTTTCACCTCCCGTGGTGAAGGAAATCAATCACTTATGCCTCCCCAAACACTGAATCAGTGTCCATACTCTAGGATGAAAGAAACAAAATCTTTGACTCAAATCTACATAAACAACGTTATGTTTATTTTGTCTGTTACTCAAAGTTCAGAGGTAGGTTAGGCTTAGTAATACTGCCACAGACCCAAGAATTTTCCTTGTCTCCACTCTGCCTTCTTTAATTCACTTCATTGTAATCCTGATTATTTTGTGGTGACAAAGAGATAGATGCAGACACCCAAACAGAGAAAGAACCCCATCAACAAAGCATTGACTGAGACCTTCCATTCATTCCAAACGAGTCATCTCTGACTCCTATCAATCATCCAGAAAAGACTCTGGGCTGCTTGCTTGGACCAATTAAATCTGTACTTGACTTAGGTGGTAAGGTCACCTTTCCTTGAATCGTATATAAAAAGCACAGCATCCTGAGCGTATGTAGAGCATATAAAAGAAAGATGGATGCTGGGTGCCTAATAAAAACCACTAAAAGCTCTTACCGGGCTACATCTGGACCTAGAGGGGAGAAAAGTCTTTGTCCAAAGGAATAATTCAGTCATAAAAAAATGCAGATATTATGGTTGGCCAGACATGTTTTCTGTTAAGAGACATTTTACTGATAGATAATTTACAGCCAATACCTCTCCGTGGTGGTAGCCCACTTCTTTCTCTTCCCAAGAAGCCTGGTGCAGTGGAAAGCAATTTGTTGTCATAGAAAAGGCTTGCTCTTCCCAGAACATCTCCTCCCAAAGTGTCACAGTCCCAAGTAATGGAAGATAAATCTGGAGGGGTGCAAAGCACAATACTGGATTACTCAGTGCTCTGAAGAAGACATCACACTTTAAGGTGATATTTGGAAGTGAAAATCATGCTTCTAGGAGAAAACTCTACCAATATAATAAGATGCCATGAGCACTCACTTTTAATCCTGTCAGAATGTCCATCACTGTCTCTTCAATCCTCACTGGAGTCTGAATTAATATATTTTGTGGGTCAAGTTAGCAGGCGCTCTCAGGAGGAGGAACTCTTGTAGCAGGAGGCAGTCATCATGTTGTGCTTACCTTGTAACTTTCTGCAACTCCCTGGTGTTTGTTGAAAAGTGAACTATGATACCATTTCTACTAGTACGTATGGGGAGATTGCCATTTAAAGGAATCTGATGAATAAAAAATATTTTATGGTTTATAATTGGCAGGGTTAGCATAAAAAGTCAAAACTCCTTGAGTAGGGGCACCTGGGTGACTCAGTCAGTTAAGCATCTGCCTTAGGCCCAGGTCATGACCCTAGGGTCCTGGGATCAGGCCCATGGGGCTCCCTGCTTAGTGCGGAGCCTGCTTCTCCCTCTTCTGCCGCTGCTCCCCCTGCTTATGCTCTCTTGTTCTCTCTGTCAAATAAATAAATTTAATATTTTTTAAAACGTCAAAGCTTGAGTAATATTAGGGTAACTGTATAATTTACTGTCCAAATTGAGAAAAATTTGAGAGTACTGATAATTGCTTTGGGACAGCTGTTATAAGCCAGCACCTCTTAGGAAAATAAAAGCTTGGAGTTGCTGTAGGCTTTGTCAGAATAAAGCATGTGAGTGGAGATGTTTTATGGATGCAACAGGTAAGTGATTTTTTTTGACCTCTGAATCTTTAATTGGCCTCCTTCTCCTCAAAGGGTACCCTGTTTTGCTGCCTCAACACCTCAGAGTTTTGGTGTCGTTGGTCTCAGACACCACCTTGCTGTCCACGATCTTGCGGGTGGTGGTCTTCTGGATGGTCTGCAAGGAGTTGCTGTTGTCCAGGGCATCAGTAAGACTGAAGTCCTCCCCATCTTCCAACCGGCAATGGTAGGGGGCAATCTCAGCCTCCAGCTTGACCTTGACATTCAGCAGGGCCTCATACTCCTGGGCCTGGCACTGCCCCTCTGCCTGGGTCTAGGACAGCTCTGACTCCAGGTGCAGCAGGACCCTGTTGAGCTGCTCCATCTGCATCATGTAGCGGTCTCGACTTCCCTCAGGCTGTTCTCCAAGATGGCCTTCAGGTTTCTCATTGAGTCCAGGTTGATCTCCAAGGACTGGGCAGTGCGTCTTAGTTCCGTGAGGGTCATCTCATCTTCTCCTATCTCAGCGGTCTGCGTGGTGACCACTGTGTTGTTCTCCTCCATTTTCTGGGACCAGTATTTGTCCAGTTCCTCTCGGTTCTTCTGAGCCAGCACATCATACTGGGCCCGGATATCTGCCATGATCTTGCTGAGGTCCTGAGATTTGGGGGCATCCAACTCCACCGTCAACCCAGAGTTGGAGATTTGGTTTTGTAGACCCTTTACTTCCTCCTCGTGGTTCTTCTTCATGAAGAGCAGCTGCTCCTTGAGAGCCTCAATCTCTGTCTCTAGCTGCAGCCGAGTGACATTGCTGTCATCAGTGACCTTGCAGAGCCCATGGATGTCACTCTCCACAGACTGGTGCATGGCCAGCTCCATCTCATACTTGACTCGGAAGTCATCAGCAGCAGGATGGGCATTGTCAATCTGCAGAATGATGTGGGCATTGTCCACAGTACTTGCAAAGATCTGAGCCTTCAGGTCCTCGATGGTCTTGAAGTAATGCCCCCAGTCTCTGACCTGGGGTCCCTTCTTCTCCAGGTGTTCCCAGAGTTTCATCTCCAGTCTCTGATTATCAGCCTCCAGGCTCCTCACCCTCTCCAGGTAAGAGGCCAGGCAGTCATTCAGGTTTTGCATGGTCTCCTTCTCGCTCTGGATGCCCCCTATGCCCTCCAGAACCCCGGCCATTCCCGCGGCGGGGCCGCCTAGCCCCCCCAGCCACGCCTGAGGCTGGTGGAGCAGGATACGGAGATCTGAGAGCCAGAGCCCCCCACATCTGCATAGACGATGGCCGCGCTGCTGCTGATCGGCCGGACCCGGTGGCTGGGCGACTGCACGGAGTCCAGGGACCAGTAGATGGAAGAGAAGGTGGAGAGGGTGCTGAAGCTCATGCTGCTCAGAGAGCAAGAGTATGACTCGGAAGGCCAGGACTCAGGCTTGGGCCAGGCCAGGTAAGTGATTTAAATGTAGTTAATATAACATATGAATATTTGCCAGTTATTGCTTGTTTATCTTACTTTTGTAGTTTTTTTCCTTTTGCTTTACTTTTTCTTTCTTTTTTTTTCTGTTTTAACATTTCTATCATTTACTGTTTTTAGAGAAGTATTTTTACATCCACATAGTTTAAAAGATGAAACTTCCCATTTTGAATTATGGCCCCAATAAAATATTTTCCACCATGAATTTTAATCAATTATTGTTTTTAAAGTGTAAAAATATAGAGAATATATTAAATACATTCTATATAATATCAATCTCGTATTCCTTTGCATGTTATGTTCCATGGAGCCTAAAAATGTATATTATTCAAAATAATAAATGTATAGTATATTAATAAATGTATATTTATTCAAAAATAATGTTAAGGCACACAATGTATATTTTGATTTTGCTAATTTTCCTTCTCTGGAGCTACTTTGACAGCACCCTCTTCTGCTTTCCACTATGCCCTATCTCTGAGGTTATCCCTACTGGGGACTATGGTACTGCTTTCCTTGTAAAGCCCTTTTCTTATCATCAAGGAACTTTGGTCAAGCTCGGGAATCACGGCTTCAGTGTCAGACCTAAACTTGACCCCCATCTCTGATACTATAAAATAGAACCATGTCACTTCACCTGTCTGTACCTCAGTGTTTTAATCAGAGCCTCCACATCCACCCCTTTAATTTCCTACACCTCTAGAGCTGTAAGCAGTAAAATAAAATGAGCTTTATAAGGCCTTTGGCACTATACTTGGAACATAACAAGTGATCAGAAAATAGTAGTTAGAAGGTAGGGATGTAGTAAAGAATTAAAGTGAGAGAGACTCAAGGACAAAGTAAAAATTCGAAGGAAAAACTTGGTGACACCTGGGACAGTCAACCAGGTCTTTTAGGCTTCTCGGAGCATAGCTATGCTCATTTCTTAAAGGAGATGATACTTTTTTAATAATACTATTTCACTTAATTATGTAATTAAAACATCCCTGAGTATAAGACATCCTGTGGATTTTAAGACAAACTTTCAAGAGAAAGTTATAGTACCATGCTAAATGTAAGTATCAGTTTTAAGACTAATTTCAGGAATAGTAAGAATTTATTAAAACTAATATGTTAGAATTGAGAAAAATAACTAATTTATTGAGTAGAAGATTTGTGTAAAACCTTTATCTTCATCATATCCCAAGAGAAAATTTGAGATCCACTGTGATTCTGCTGGTGTGTCTAGGCATTCCTGTTCCTTTGACACACTTAGCTAACAAGAAAAACTTGTCATATCTTCTTTTTAAGATTTTATTTCTTTATTCATGAAAGACACAGAAACAGAGAGGCAGAAACATAGGCAGAGAGAGAAGCAGGCTCCATGCAGGTAGACGATGTAGGACTGGATCCCAGGACTCTAGGATCACACCCTGGGCCAAAGGCAGATGCTCAACTGCTGAGCCACCTAGGCATCCCAACTTGTCATATCTTTATTTGAAGTTGCATGTTGATAGAATTTGATACAAATTTATTATATGATGACTCTCTGCCAAGGAATGTGCTGGAAACCCTATATTCATAATCTCATTTACTGAATGAGATTTCATTTAATGAATGAAATGAATGAATGAGTCTTATTTAATAAATTTATTTTGGGACCCCTGAGTGGCTCAGTGGTTTGGCACGTACGTGCCTTTGGCCCAGGACATGATCTTGGAGTCTCAGGCTCCAGTCCCACATCAGGCTCCCTGCATGGAGCCTGCTTCTCCCTCTGCCTGTGTCTGTACCTCTCTCTCTCTCTCTCTCCTTGTATCTCATGAGTAAATAAATAAAATATTTTTAAAAATTTGTCTCACCAATCATGTGATAAAGAATTACTAATATTGTCTTGTAGAAGAAGAAACAGAATTGGCCAATGTCCTCGGGCTAGTGGGTGGCAGAGGTCAGATTGGAACCGGAGTTTACCTGAGAAGCCTATACTCCTGTTTTGCTAAATCATCTCCTTGAATAGTTTGCCTTGCTTTAGAGTTAATCAAATTTCTCACCCCATTTAGCACAGGTCCTGGAAAGAACCAGAGGAGTTCAGATAAGTCAATCCACCTAATCTCAGGGCTCCCTACCCCAGTTACTTTACTAGTTGCCTCCAAAAGCTATAATTAACATCTACCCAGAGGAGACGGGGAGTAACAATAGAGGTGATTACTGCACTCTTGGCTTGCTCTGTCAAGTAATTGCCCACATTTAAGCTTTTAGGAAGAGAGTGACCCTGAAGAAAGGAGAGTTGGAGTGCCCTGATAAAGTGGGGTGTGGTCAGAGGGGGCTTGGTAGGAAGAAAGAGCTTTATTATAGTCCACACTGCTCCTTTGAAGCTCTGACCTATGCTGATTTTTTTTCTTCTACCTGGGCTTGTGAAGTTTGTGTTCATCAGACACAAAAGTATTATGATGTCTAGGTTTAGTTGAGAGTGATAGAAGAGGAATATGAGAATCTAGACATGGCATCCAAGGAGGAGTTTCAGTATACGGTGTTTGGTAAAAGTGGTTTTAGGGTTTCAAAAAGAAAAGAAAGATAAGACAGGGCTGAACAAGTCTTAAATGAAAGGAGAAGTTGTGGTGTCATTGATTTGTGATGTCTGTTATGTGGGAGGGCAAGGTATCAAAAAGTGGGACTTGTATTACTTATTTACTAGACTGGAAATTTAACAACTAATGTCATTTCCTTACCTAATTTTATATAGCATAGCATAACATAACCAAGACTGGTTTATTAAGACGAGGTCATGATGAGTAGATAAGGAAGAATTTCTGAATTAAGGGTATAGTAGTTATCTAGAGAAATTAAGTGTATGGTTGAAAACTGAAAGAACTGTTGACACTGGAAAAGCCAATTTGCAGTCTGAATTTTTTAGGAGGAGCTAAACTTTTCCAAATTATCTGAAAGTGAAAAGGAAGGAAGGAACAGGCCATTTTATTGTCTTCCAGTTTTAGGCCTTTAGAGATACAAAAAAAATGTCTATGTTGCAATCCAGACTTCCCCAAAGTATTCAAGATACTCATCCAGCTTTGGGTACAGTGATGGCAATTTACTAAATGTTTTAATTAAATTAATAATTGATGGATATATTAAGTATGTTAATTGGATTCTGCTGGCTTGAAATCCTGGCTGTTAATCGGTTAGAAATCTGTAAAAGAGCAATTGAGGGGTTTAATCCTAGCAGAAAAAACAAAAACAAAAACAAGTGAATGTGAACAGCTGGGGAAAGTTTTAGAAATATATAATGTAGCACAAATCTCAACCTAAAAGGATTTCCTTGGGAGTTGATATCCTAAAGACATTATATCCTAAAGAAAAAGTGGATCTTTCATGGACACATTTACTAGTTTTCACCTCTGACTGCTTTCCCCTAAGAAATGTCAGGGTCTATTATGAGCTACAACATGACTTAGAGGAAATTTAGTTCCATTTTTAGTGATAGAAACTTGCAAACGAAACAGAAACAGATTCCTAACATATAGAATATAGAAAAGTAGGACTGCTTCGGTTAGCAGAGCGAATGGAGGACACACAGTTTTGCCAAATGGATACTGTCTCACCACATAGGGCCATTTTGCAGAATATATGAAACACTTGGTCTTATCCTACCCTTCATTGTGCAAAAGACAAATTGCTATCTAGATGGGCTTAGTGACTTACTCAAGGTCACACATTTAGTGACTAAGTCAAAGCCTCTACCTGAGCATCTAGCTCTAAAGGTAGAGCTCTTAATTATATGGTTGTATTATAGTATTCTTATTTTTAATTGAAGAATGATTTATATAAAATATTGTAGTAGTTTCAGGTGTGCAACACAGTGATTTGATATTTATATACATTAAATAAGTTACCAGCTATCACTGTATGAAGTTATTACAGTATTATTGACTACATTCCCAATGCTGTATGTTACATCTCCATGACTTATTTATATTTGAAAGTTTGTACCTGTTAATCCTCTTCACCTATTTCTTCCATTTTTTACCCCCTTTCCTTCTGGCAACCATTTTTTCTGTATCTATGAGTCTGTTTCTGTTTCATTTTCTTTGTTTAGTTGTTTTGGTTTTTAGATTCCACATGAATGAATATCATATGGTGTCTTTCTTTTTCTGACTTAACTCACTTAGCATAATATCCTCTACTTTCATGTATGTTGTTACAAATGGCAACGTTTCATTTGTTTTTATGGCTGAATAATATTTCATGTGTGTTTGTGTACATATATATCAATGACATCTTTTTTGATTGATGGACACTTATGTTTACATAGCCTGGCTATTGTAAATAATGCTGCCATGAACATAAGGATGCATATATCTTTTTGAATTAGTGTTTTCAATTTCTTCAGGTAAATACCTAGAAGTGGAATTTTTTTAATAGTATGGTAGTTCTATTTTTAATTTTTTGAGGCATTTCCATACTATTTTCCATAGTAGCTGCGTTCCCACCAACAGTGCATGGGGGCACTTTTTTCTTCACATCCTTGTGGATGCTTATAATTCTTGTATTTTGGATAATAGCCATTCTAACATATGGGAGATGATATCTCATTGTGGTTTTGATTTGCATTTACTTGAAGTTAGTGATGCTGAGCCATATTTACATGGCCAATAGGTTTTCATATAACTATTGGCCATGTGTATATCTTACTTAGGAAAATGTCTATTTAGATTCTCCACTTATTTTTAAAGTGGATTTTTTAAATATTGAGTTGTATGAGTTATCACATATTTTGTTGTTAACCCCTTTCAGATACATAATTTGCAAATGTGTTCTCTCATTTGTTAGACTGTTGATTGTTTGTTTGTTTGTTTGTTTGTTTGTTTGTTTTATCGATGGTTTTCTTTCATGTGCAAAAGATTTTTAGTTTGATGTAGTTCCACTGGTTTTGGGTTTTGTTATATTTACCTGAAAAGACAGATCCAGATAATATTTTGTTAAAACTGATGTCAAAGAGCTTAATGACCATGCCTTCCTCTAGGAGTTCTACAGTTTGTTTTAAGTCTTATATTTAGGTCCTTAATCCATTTTGAGGTAATATTTGTGTTTAGTGTAAGAAAGTAGTCTGGTTTCTTTCTTCTGCATGTAGCTGTCCAGTTTCCAAGTACCATTTATTGAAGAGACTGTCTTTTCTTATTGGATGGTCTTCCTTTGGCATAGATTAATTGACTAGATAGGCATGAATTTACTTCTGAGTAGTCTGTTCTGTTCTATTGATTTATGTGTCTGTTTTTGTGGCAGTACCATACCTTTTGATTACTATAGCTCTGTAGTATAGTTTGAAATCTGGGAACATACCTCCAGGTTTGTTCTTCTTTTTTCAGGATTATTTTGGTTATTTGGGTTTCATGGTTCCAGAGAAGTTTTAGTATTTTTTTCTAGTTCTGTGAAAAAAATGCCATTGGTATTGGGTAGAGATTGCACTGAGTCTGTGGATTTCCTTGAATTGTAAGGATATTTTAACAATATTAAATCTTCCATTCAATGGGCACAGTATAGTTTTCCATTTATTTGTGTCTTCAATCTCTTTCATCATTCTCTTATATTCTTCAGAGTACAGGTCTTTCACTCCCTTGATTACATTTATTCCTAGGTATTTTGTTCTTTTTGATTCAATTATAAGCAGGATTTTTTGAATTTCTCTTTCTGATAGCTTGTTATTAGTGTATAGAATGCAACATATCTCTGTATATTGATTTTATTTTTAAGATTATTTATTTATTTATTCCTCAGAGACTCAGAGAGAGGAGCAGAGACATAGGGAGTGGGAGAAGCAGGCTGCCTGCGGGGAGCCTGATGAGGGATATGACCCCAGGACCCAGGATCAAGACCTGAGCCAAAGACAGACATTCAACCACTGAGCCATCCACATGCTCCTCTGTATATTGATTTTAAATACTCCAAGTTTACTGAAATCATTTACTGTAATAGTTTTTTTTTGTGTGTGTGAAGACTTTAGGGTTTTCTATATATAGTATCATGTCATCTGCATATAGTGAGAGTTTTACTTCTTTTACAATTTGGATAATTTTGTTTTTCTTGCCTAATTGCTGTGGCAAGAACTACCAATACTATTTTGAATAAAAGTGGCATGCATGAGCTTTCAGATCTTGTTTCTGATCTTAGAAAAAAAAAAACTTTAGCTTATTACCATTGAATATGGAGTATGATGATAGCTATGGGTTTATTATCCATATTTATTATTATGTTGAGGTGTAGTTCATTATACCCACTTTGTTTTTATCATAAATGGCTGTTGGGTTTTGTAAAATGCCTTCTCTGCATCTGTTGAGATGATCGTATGATCTTTATTTTTTACTTTATTGATGTGGTATATCACATTGATTGATTTGCAGATGTTTAACCATCCTTGTATTCCTGAAATAAATCCCACTTCCTCAGAGTGTATGTTTAGCTATTTCTCATGCTCTTGAAAGAGTGGTCTTATTTAGGAAACATCCTTGAAGCCCACAGGTATAATAATACCCTAGACACCAAAGCCAGGTGCTCCAGTGGTGTCCCATGTATGGGCTGCATATGTCTTACTGTTATAGTAGGTCCACTACTGCTGTGGATGTCTTGATGGATGGGGTGGCTCCAGCTAGTATTCTTAGACAATATATTGCCTTTATCTTTACTTAAACTACTGAGGTTTTTATTTTTCTGTCTCAATTTTGTTTCCATGACTTTATTTATTTTGGAATCTAATGTTCAGATTATTTAAGACTCAAAAGCATTTGCATTTATATGTTTTAACACATTATTTTTATTTTTTATATATTAATTTGTTTCTCTAGATTATAAGATCCTTGAGGGTACAGCCTCAACATATCTCCTCAATGAGTATGTGTTTAACATAATTGAATATATAACAATAGCCTGGAATATAAATTTTAGAAACTCTTATAAAATGATCCCAATATTTCATGATATTTGAACACCAGAAGCCCTTACTGACTGGAGCCCTAATTGGTTCATTTTATGTGATGAATCTCTTCTTCCCAGATAGCTTTTTCATATGGAATTATTTTCTCTTTCAAATTTATTTTAGCAAATTTCTTTTTGTATTATCATATTGTGCTATCACATGTATTCTATCACATTATTATCAGAGACATTAAAAATATTTGATGTTGGCACTGGCCAATCAAAATAGGTACTATCTATAAAAAAAATCACTATGGTTCTATGTGTAACATTTGGTCAAGTGTCCACGTGATGTACCCCAAAAGGGGAAAGGAGTAGGCTCCCATGTACCAGCTTCCCCCTTGCTGAATGAGTCATCTATCCTTCTCCAATCTGCTCTATTAGACATTAATGAAAATAAGTATCTTCCTGAAGGTTTCATGGTTTCCTGAGGATTTTTCTAGTACGCAAAACTTCACATTCTAAATACACGTCACACTCTCATGTATCCATTCAGCAGATGTTTATTGGACCAGAACATCTCTTTTTCCCAGCAACTCCCTTTCAGCTTCTGTATCTCTTAGTCTCTCTTTTCCTCTCATCCTTCCCCGTGGGCACTCATCAATCTCATCCTTCTTCTGGATCCTCCTCCCAGGCTCTCTGTATCCTTGTCTCTGTATGCAGAGTATTTCAACTCTGCCACAGCCTAATCATATCCATCATCAATACATGCTTCAATAGGCAGATGTTTGAGGAGTGAGGATTTGTGCTCAACAAAAAATGCCCCTCCACTTGTTAGGAGTTTGTCTCCTTAGACACTGGAAGAGGAAAAATAATTATTTTTGTCAGAAAGTAAAAATTTTTAAGAACTCTATTAACATTTATATACTGAAGTGTATGTAAAATATGCTGATAATATGTATCAAATGAAAAATCATGGAAATAGGTTAATTTAACCATATTCTTTCCCCATTCTCAAAAGTTATTCTGAAACATATCCAGTGTTTGATGCTAATATTTTACTGAATGTAGGGCATTCACTTAACAATCAATTCATCAGTTTTTGATTACATGCTTTGTGTGTGTATAAGAAACTGGGGACATGACAAACAGTGAGATGAAGGACTCCTTGTTCAGTGGAGGAGATGAACAGTGGGATACTGTGAGCAGAACAGTGAAAGAGGAGGGTACAGTGCATGCTACAGGGAACTCAGACAATTCAGGTGGGCTGGGGATAGCCAGGGAAGGCTCTAGAGAATTCAGAATACCTGCAATGACTTTGAAAGAATGGATAGGGATTACCCAAGAGAAGTAAGAGTAGCACATTCCAGGAGGTTTAAGTGATTGTGTACCAACAATGCAGCAGAGTCTCCACAGAGTAGGTGTGAGTAGGAGGACTGGAAGAACAGAGGGTGCAGAGCTTAGCACCCTTTGTTTTGTTTTGTTTGTTTGTCACTTTTATTTTGATAAAATTTCAAACTTAAAGAAAAGTTGTCGGAATAGTATAAAATACTATTTCCATTTTACCCATTGATCTCTCTGCTACTCCCTTTCACCTCTCCTTTCTTCAACCTTCCCCTCACTTCCTCTCCTCTTCCCTCCTTCTCCCTCTTTCTCCCTCTCTCTGTAATTATGATTTTGGAAATGTTTGAAAACTTCAAAATGTTACTGTCGTGTTGCCTTTTTAACACCGCACACACTTAAGTGTGTATTTCCTAAGAACAAGAATATTCTCCTACATAGTACAATTATTGAAATCAGAAAATTTAGCCTTTATTTAATATTTCATCTTCAAATTTTGCCATTGCTAATAACATTCTTTATAGGTTTTGGGCTCCCACCCTCCTTTCAATTTAATAACCAATCCAGGAACACCCACTACATCTAGTTGTCGGGTGTCTTTGGTCTCCCTCAATTTAGAACAGTTCTCAGCTTTTCTTGACATTTTTGGAGAGTACAAATGAATAGAATGTCTCTCACTTTGGATTTGTCTGGTGTTGTCTTATGATTAGATTCACATTTTGCATTTTTTTTTTTTTTGGCAGGAATATCACATAAGCAAAACTGTGTCCTTCTCAGAACATCACATCCAGAGGCACAAAGTGTCATTTTATTGATGATCTTAACTGAGATCACTTGGTTAAGGTGCTGTCAGCCAGGCCTGTCCATTGTAAAGTTACTATTTTTACTTGTAAAAATATAAAAGCTAAATTTATAGTAAGTATTGTATTAGAAGATATTGTGAGACATCAATATCCAGTTTCCTTTTTTAAATATCCAGTTTCCTTATAAAACTTTGACCCACTGATATTTTGATTTTGACCCACATCATTTTGATTTTGTTGCCTGAATTAATTATAAGTGTGGTCATTGAAAATGCTGATCTTTTCTAGTTCCATCTTCTAAATGTATTAATTGGCATTCTCTTATAAAGAATGAATTTCCTTTTCCTCTATTGTTTATTATCATTATGTAATCATAGATATTTAATTTGGGTGATCTATTATCATCTATTACTGTCATTTATTTTGAGACTGCAATTAGCCAGTGAAAGTCCCTTCAAGTTGCCCCTGTAGCTTTTGGCATGCTTTCATCATTTCATTTCAGCACTTTCTTAATTTTTGTCCCTATATATTCTGGACTCATCTCATCTTTTCCCTGCCCCAACCATTGAATCAGTTGTTTCCGATTCCTTTAGCCAAGTCTGGGCTATGTGACACCTTGTAGTTTGTATGGCAACATAGCAGGCTTTCAGTGGACAAGTGAAATATATTTATGTTTGGGATAAGTGATACTTGCTTCAGAGTGAGAATGAATTGGAGGTAGTATAATTCCCCAGACTAAGACCCAGTAAACCAGAAGCTCTAAACTTTGCTGCATATTAAAATCACCTGGAGAGTTTTGACAATTCTTCATGCCCAACAGGCATCTTGGACTTATTAATCAGAATCTCTGAAAGTGGGTCAGCAGTATTAGTATCAAATGAATGAATGAATGAATGAATGAATCCAACTGTTCAGATATTTTCAGTATACATCCATAGTTAATAATTATTGGGTTAGAAGGCACTTGAAATATCTACAAATGAGATAAGGCAGGATCTTTAAAGCAGTAGGTGTAGCTTAATGCATATGACAGTAGCCTGGTTGTCATATCTTTGGGTTCAAGACTTGTTTCTACTGCTTGATTGTTTCTGTGATCTCCTGGGTCTCAGGCTCATTCATAAAAGGAGATATTTTTATTTTTCTTGCATTTTTACACTGAATTATTAGAATGATCAAACACAGTAGTAAATGAGGGAATGTTTCTTCATATGTGAATATTTTAATGTAAAGTGTAATTATTACAATTATTTCACTGATTACATAAATTAGAAGTGTAGACTACCTTTTTTACTCTTTACCAGATCTTTATTTTTGCTGCCAGATTAGTTTATTCTTTCAACCAGTATTAATTAGACATTAACACCAGACACAGAATCTAAGAGTAAGGTGGAAGAAAATATTCTAGAAGTCACATTTCTTACAATCTCATGGAAGGAGATAAACATTAATTAAATGGATATAAATGCAAATATACATTGCAATACTTCTTGAAAGAAAAGAGGTAAATGGTGTTAAACGCAAATGTGGAAAAGAAAAATGCAATCAGGAATGACTAGGAATAGATTGTTTGAAAGAGAGGTACACATTAATCTAAGAGCTGAAAGGATATTAAAAATTAACAATATAAGTAAGTATGTGTGTCTATAAAGTAGAGATAACCATACATCATGGTTTGCTTGGGGAATTCATGGTTTATGCCATCTGATAAAGCATTTAGATTTTTATTTTTCCAACTTTAATGAAGTATAATCAAAGTGCAATAAACATATTTAAAATATTTAATGATGAGTTTGACACATGCGTACATTTGTGAAATTGTCACCACAACCAAGATAATATATCCATCTCCCTAGGAGTTCCTTGGGCACTTTTGCAACTTCATTCTTCCTCACATACCACCCACTTTCATCCTGTCTCCAGGCAACCATTGATCTGCTTTCTGTCACTATAGCTTTGTTTGCATTTTTAGGAAATTTATATAAAAGAATCACAGAATGTACTCTTGTTCATGTTTAGGGAGGTTTGAATTCTTTCACTCAGCAAAATTATTTGAAATTCAATGATGCTGCATGTATCATTTATTCTTTTTTCTTACTGAGTAGTATTCTATTATATACACTATAATGTATTTGTCCATTTTTTTTATCCATCGTTTATCCACAGATAAACATGTGAATTGTTTCTAGTGTTTGGCTATAACAAAAAAAAGTTATTATGAACATTTGCACAAGTCTTTGGGTAAGTTGAATGTTTTCATTTCCCTTGGGTAAATACGTAGTGAATACGTAGAATGATTGTGTTGTATGGTAGTATATCTTAGGAAAATGCTAAACCTTTTCAAAGTAGTTGTGCCATTTTACAATCTCACCTATGATTTCTAAGAGTTCCCTTTCTTCCTTATCTTTGCCAACAGTTGGTATGGTCAGTTTTTATTTTTTATTTGTAGTCATTCTAGTGGCTATGTAGTATTTTCTTATTTCAATTTGTATTACTGATAAATTAAGGTAACCATTTTTCCATGTGCTTATTTGCCATCTCTCTATCTCTTTTTGGTGAAATATTTGCTTAAATATTTTATTTCTAAGTGAATATCTACACACACATACATATATCTATAAGAAACAAGTTTTTTGGCAGATGTACCTTGCAAATATATTTTCCCTAGGCTGTGGATTGCCTTTTACTTTTATTAATAGTGTTTTTTGAAAAGCAAAAGTCTTAAATTTTGATCAAGTTTAATGTATTGATTTATTTTCTTTTTTAGTTTGTGCTATTTATGTCTTATTTAAGAAAATCCTTTCCATACCCAAGGTTACAAAGATTTTATCCTTTTTGCTGTTGTTATTGTTCTGGAAGTTTTATAGCATTAGCTCTTACTCAATCTGTGTGATAATTTTTTTTAAGATTTTATTTATTTATTCATGAGAGACACCAAACGAGAAAGAGGCAGAGACAACAGGCAGAGGGAGAAGCAGGCTCCATGCAGGGAGCCCGACATGGGACTCCCATCCTGGGTCCCCAGGATAAGGCCCTGGGCTGAAGGCAGCGCTAAACCACTGAGCCACCGGGGCTCCCCCGTGTGATCAATTTTGAGTCATTTTTTGCATATAGTGTAACATATAGGATTGAGGTTTCTTTGTTTCTGTTTTGTTTTGGAAATAGCCATCCAGTTGTTACAATACCATTTATTGAACATATTAGACTTTCTCCTTTGGGTTGCCTAGGGACTTAGATTGAAAAGTCAATTAAGGGCAGCCCCTGTGGCTCAGTGGTTTAGTGCCCCTTCAGCACAGGGTGAGATCCTGGACACTCGGGGTGGAGTCTCACCTGGGGCTCCCTGCATGGAGCCTGCTTCGCCCTCTGCCTGTGTCTCTGCCTCTCTCTCTCTCTCTCTCTCTCTGTCTCTCTCTCTCTCATGAATAAATAAAATCTTTAAAAAAATCAATTAAAAATATGTGTGTGGATCTATTTCTAGACTCAGTGATCAGTAGCTTTTTTATGAAGACTTTGCCCAAAAAATGATTCAGCACCTATAGCAGAAGAAGGTACATTTACAGAGCATTCTGTGAAACATGACTTTTCATTTATACAACTAGCTGTCAAACATGCACATGCATCAGAATATACTAGAGGACTTGCTAAAACATGGATGGCTAAGGTGTAGCTCCAAAGTTGCTGCTTCTGTAGGTCTGGGTTGGGGTCAAAGATTTGCATTTTTAACAAAGTTCTAATAAAAAATCATCAATGTTCTTCTAAATTTAATTTTACTCATTCTCATTTCTGAGTTTTTCAGTGACTATATAGAAAATGAAACAATAACAATATATGGCCTCTATTAGCATAAAAAAGACTTAGCAAGCAGCTAATGATGCCTGTTTTATATCATTATCATCAAATGCTTTTAACATAAAACCAAATCATTTTGAATATGATTCAATTTGTTATCCAATTCATAGAGTCAAAATAAAACATTTCAGACTTCATCTGTCAGTGGTAAAATGTGATATTATTTTGATTATTAATGTAAATTCAATTTAAAAATCCATCATTTAAAATAATTTTTGTGGTGGTAATAAGAATGCATATTTTAGTGAGCCATAAAATTACATTCTTACTAAATTCCGTGTTCTTATTAAATTATACCATGGAGCTGAAATGTACTTGGCATTATTTATAAGACTTCCACATTTATAATTGCCTCCAAACAACATGCAGATTCTCACCAATCAAAATAGACATAGCAGTTATCAAAATTTACAAGCATTTTTATGCATGCAGCATAATTAAGTTACAACATTTGTTTGACAAAGGTGATGTTGAATATATATTTTTAAAAAGTTCAGTGAAGCAGTATTCACTTTCTCTTTTTGCTTACCAAATTCATTTGGATATCAGAAATATTTGAGTTTTGGGGTCTCTGGGTGGCTCAGTTGGTTAAGCACTCAACCATTGATTTCAGCTCAGGTCATGATCTGAGAGTTGTGGGATCTAGCCCCATACTGGGATCTAGCCCTGTGGTGGGCTCCATGCTCAGCATGGAGTCTTCTTGGGATTCTCTCTCTCTCCCTCCAAAAAATTTTGGATTCTTGTTAAAGTCAGCTTATCTATCTTACATTATTTTGATTTTTTTTGTTAATTAATCCTTCCAATTTTTATTGTGTTTTCTTCAAATTCTATAGGAAATTTTCATTTAAATATTCAAATAGTGGAACACAAAACATATGAACTATTTTTTTACAACCCTCTTAAAGTTTGATTTGTTTCTCTTCTGGACTTCTGAGTATTATATAAATTACATAAAATAAAATACTTTGGGGGAATGTTAGTAATTTTTTATAGGATGTTCCAATTCTGATGCTACTGCTAATGCTATACAGCTACTATATAACTCTGTTTACACCAAAGAACTTTCTTTTCAAGACCTTTTTTGGAAATTATTATTATTTTTTAATAAATTTATTTTTTATTGGTGTTAAATATACCAACATACAGAATAACGCCCAGTGCTCATCCCATCAAGTGCCCCTCTCAGTGCCCATCACCCATTCACCCGCACCCCCCACCTTCCTCCTCTTCCACTACCCCTAGTTCGTTTCCCAGAGTTAGGACTCTTTATGTTCTGTCTCCCTTTCTGATATTTCCCACACATTTCTTCCCCCTTCCCTTATATTCCCTTTCACTGTTATTTATATTCCCCAAATGAATGAACATATAATGTTTGTCCTACTCCTATTGACTTACTTCACTCAGCATAATACCCTCCAGTTCCATCCACGTTGAAGCAAATGGTGGGTATTTGTCGTTTCTAATGGCTGAGGAATATTCCATTGTATACATAGACCACATCTTCTTTATCCATTCATCTTTCGATGGACACCGAGGCTCCTTCCACACTTTGGCTATTGTGGACATTGCTGCTATAAACATTGGGGTACAGGTGTCCCGGCGTCTCATTGCATCTGTATCTTTGGGGTAAATCCCCCACAGTGCAATTGTTGGGTAGTAGGGCAGGTCTATTTTTAACTCTTTGAGGAACCTCCACACAGTTTTCCAGAGTGGCTGCACCAGTTCACATTCCCACCAACAGTGCCAGAGGGTTCCCTTTTCTCCGCATCCTCTCCAACATTTGTGGTTTCCTGCCTTGTTAATTTTCCCCATTCTCACTGGTGTGAGGTGGTATCTCATTGTGGTTTTGATTTGTATTTCCCTGATGGCAAGTGATGCAGAGCATTTTCTCATGTGCATGTTGGCCATGTCCATGTCTTCCTCTGTGAGATTTCTCTTCATGTCTTTTGCCCATTTCATGACTAGATTGTTTGTTTCTTTGGTGTTGAGTTTAAGAAGTTCTTTATAGATCTTGGAAACTAGCCCTTTATCTGATACGTCATTTGCAAATATCTTCTCCCATTCTGTAGGTTGACTTTTAGTTTTGTTGACTGTATCCTTTGCTGTGCAAAAGCTTCTTATCTTGATGAAGTCCCAATAGTTCATTTTTGCTTTTGTTTCTTTTGCCTTCGTGGATGTATCTTGCAAGAAGTTACTGTGGCCAAGTTCAAAAAGGGTGTTGCCTGTGTTCTCCTCTAGGATTTTGATGGAATCTTGTCTCACATTTAGATCTTTCATCCATTTTGAGTTTATTTTTGTGTATGGTGCAAGAGAGTGGTCTCGTTTCATTCTTCTGCGTGTGGATGTCCAGTTTTCCCAGCACCATTTATTGAAGACACTGTCTTTCTTCCAATGGATAGTCTTTCCTCCTTATTCGAATATTAGTTGACCATAAAGTTCAGGGTCCACTTCTGGGTTCTCTATTCTGTTCCATTGATCTGTGGGTCTGTTTTTGTGCCAGTACCACACTGTCTTGATGACCACAGCTTTGTAGTACAACCTGAAATTTGGCATTGTGATGCCCCCAGATATGGTTTTCTTTTTTAAAATTCCCCTGGCTATTCGGGGTCTTTTCTGATTCCACACAATTCTTAAAATAATTTGTTCCAACTCTCTGAAGAAAGTCCACGGTATTTTGATAGGGATTGCATTAAACGTGTAAATTGCCCTGGGTAACATTGACATTTTCACAATATTAATTCTGCCAATCCATGAGCATGGAATATTTTTCCATCTCTTTGTGTCTTCCTCAATTTCTTTCAGAAGTGTTCTATAGTTTTAGGGTATAGATCCTTTACTCTTTGGTTAGGTTTATTCCTAGGTATCTTATGCTTTTGGGTGCAATTGTAAATGGGATTGACTCCTTAATTTCTCTTTCTTCAGTCTCATTGTTAGTGTATAGAAATGCCACTGATTTCTGGGCATTGATTCTGTATCCTACCACACTACCAAATTGCTGTATGAGTTCTAGCAATCTTGGGGTGGAGGCTTTTGGGTTTTCTATGTAGAGTATCATGTCATTGGCGAAGAGGGAGAGTTTGACTTCTTTGCCAATTTGAATGCCTTTAATGTCTTTTTGTTGTCTGATTGCTGAGGCGAGGACTTCCAGAACTATGTTGAACAGCAGTGGTGAGAGTGGACATCCCTGTCTTGTTCCTGATCTTAGGGGAAAGGCTCCCAGTGCTTCCCCATTGAGAATGATATTTGCTGTGGGCTTTTCATAGATGGCTTTTAAGATGTTGAGGAACGTTCCCTCTATCCCTACACTCTGAAGGGTTTTGATCAGGAATGGATGCTGTATTTTGTCAAATGCTTTCTCTGCATCTAATGAGAGGATCATATGGCTCTTGGTTTTTCTCTTGCTGATATGATGAATCACATTGATTGTTTTACGAGTGTTGAACCAGCCTTGTGTCCCGGGAATAAATCCTACTTGGTCGTGGTAAATAATTTTCTTAATGTACTGTTGGATCCTATTGGCTAGTATCTTGTTGAGAATTTTTGCATCCATGTTCATCAGGGATATTGGTCTGTAATTCTCCTTTTTGGTGGGGTCTTTGTCTGGTTTTGGAATTAAGGTGATGCTGGCCTCATAGAACGAATTTGGAAGTACTCCATCTCTTTCTATCTTTCCAAACAGTTTTAGTAGAATAGGTATGATTTCTTCTTTAAACGTTTGATAGAATTCCCCTGGGAAACCATCTGGCCCTGGACTCTTGTGTCTTGGGAGGTTTTTGATGACTGCTTCAATTTCCTCCCTGGTTATTGGCCTGTTCAGGTTTTCTATTGCTTCCTGTTCCAGTTTTGGTAGTTTGTGGCTTTCCAGGAATGCATCCATTTCTTCTAGATTGCCTAATTTATTGGCAGATAGCTGTTCAAAATATGTTTTTAAAATCGTTTGTATTTCCTTGGTGTTGGTAGTGATCTCTCGTTTCTCATTCATGATTTTATTAATTTGAGTCTTCTCTCTCTTCTTTTTAATAAGGCTGGCTAATGGTTTATCTATCTTATTAATTCTTTCAAAGAACCAACTCCTGGTTCTGTTGATCTGTTCCACAGTTCTTCTGGTCTCGATTTCATTGAGTTCTGCTTGAATCTTTATTAACTCTCTTCTTCTGCTGGATGTAGGATCTATTTGCTGTTTTTTCTCTAGCTCCTTTATGTGTAAGCTTAGCCTCTGTATTTGCTTCTTTCCAGTTTTTGAATGGATGCTTGTATTGTGATATATTTCCCCCTTAAGACTGCTTTTGCTGCATCCCAAAGATTTTCAACGGTTGTATCTTCATTCTCATTAGTTTCCATGAATCTTTAATTCTTCCTTAATTTCCTGGTTGACCCTTTCATCTTTTAGCAGGATGGTCCTTAACCTCCACGTGTTTGAGGTCCTTTCAAATTTCTTGTTGTGATTTCGTTCTAATTTCAAGGCATTATGGTCTGAGAATATGCAGGGGACGATCCCAATCTTTTGGTATCGGTTCAGACCCGATTTGTGAGCCAGTATGTGGTCTATTCTGGAGAAAGTTCCATGTGCACTTGAGAAGAATGTGTATTCAGTTGAGTTTGGATGTAAAGTTCTGTAGATATCTGTGAAATCCATCTGGTCCAGTGTATCATTTAAAGCTCTCGTTTCTTTGGAGATGTTGTGCTTAGAAGACCTATCAAGGGTAGAAAGAGCTAGATTGAAGTCACCAAGTATAAGTGTATTATTATCTAAGTATTTCTTCACTTTGGTTATTAATTGGTTTAACTATTTGGCAGCTCCCACATTCGGGGCATATATATTGAGGATTGTTAAGTCCTCTTGTTGGATAGATCCTTTGAGTATGAGATAGTGTCCCTCTTCATCTCTCACTACAGTCTTCGGGGTAAATTTTAGTTTATCTAATATAAGGACGGTTACCCCTGCTTTCTTTTGAGGACCATTTGAATGGGAAATGGTTCTCCAACCTTTTATTTTCAGGTTGTAGGTGTCCTTCTGTCTAAAATGAGTCTCTTGTAGACAGCAAATAGATGGGTCCTGCTTTTTTATCCAGTCTGAAACCCTGCGCCTTTTGATGGGGTCATTAAGCCTGTTCACGTTCAGAGTTACTATTGACAGATATGAGTTTAGTGTCATCATGATATCTATTCAGTCCTTGTTTTTGTGGATTGTTCCACTGAACCTCTTCTTAAAGGGGAATTTTAAGAGTCCCCCTTAAAATTTCTTGCAGAGCTGGTTTGGAGGTCACATATTCTTTCAGTTCCTGCCTGTCTTGCAAGCTCTTTATCTCTCCTTCCATTTTGAATGAGAGCCTTGCTGGATAAAGTATTCTTGGTTGCATGTTTTTCTCATTTAGGACCCTGAATATATCCTGCCAGCCCTTTCTGGCCTGCCAGGTCTCTGTGGAGAGGTCTGCTGCTACCCTAATACTCCTCCCCATAAAAGTCAGGGATTTCTTGTCTCTTGCTGCTTTAAGGATCTTCTCTTTATCTTTGGAATTTGCAAGCTTCACTATTAAATGTCTAGGTGTTGGACGGTTTTTATTGATTTTAGGGGGGGATCTCTCTATTTCCTGGATCTGAATGCCTGTTCCCCTTCCCAGATTAGGAAAGTTTTCAGCTATGATTTGTTCAAATACGTATTCTGGCCCTCTGGCCCTTTCGGCGCCCTCTGGAACCCCAATTAAACGTAGGTTTTTCTTCCTCAGGGTGTCGTTTATTTCCCTTAATCTATCTTCATGGTCTTTTAATTGTTTGTCTCTTTTTTCCTCAGTTTCCCTCTTTGCCATCAACTTGTCTTCTATGTCACTCACTTGTTCTTCCACCTCGTTAACCCTAGTTGTTAGGACTTCTAGTTTGGATTGCATCTCATTCAATTGATTTTTAATTTCTGCCTGATTGGATCTAAATTCTGCAGTCATGAAGTCTCTTGAGTCCTTTAGGCTTTTTTCTAGAGCCACCAGTAGCTGTATAATAGTGCTTCTGAATTGGCTTTCTGACATTGAGTTGTAATCTAGATTTTGTAACTCTGTGCGAGAGAAGACTGTTTCTGATTCTTTCTTTTGAGGTGAGGTTTTCCTTCTAGTCACTTTGCTCAGTGCAGAGTGGCCAAAAACAAGTTGTATTGGGAAAAGGAGAAAAAGAGAGAGAGGAAAAAAAAAGGAAAGAAAAGAGAAAAAGAAAAAAGAAAAATGGAAGAAAAAAAGGAAAAAAGAGAAGAGAAAAAGAGAAAAAGAAAGAAAGGGAAAAAAAAAGGTGGGGGAAGCAAACAAATCAAAAACCAAAAAGAAAAAAAAAAAAAAACCACGGGGGAGTATCTTCTGATTCTGTATACTTTAAGTCCCTTGACTTCCCCTGGAACTGGTCCGTCTCGCTGGTCTTCTGGGGGAGGGGCCTGCTGTGCTGATTTTCAGGTGTTAGCACTTGGGGGAGGTGCTCTGCCCCTGCCTGGTGCAGGGCTCCGTGGGGGTTGTTTACCCCGTGAGGCCCCAGGAGGAACAACCGCAGTGGCGGGGCCAGCTCTGGAGCCCTGGATCAGCTTAGGGCAGGAGCGTCCTCGCTGTCCTGGGCCCTCCCGGCCTCTGCCTGTCCCGGGGGAGGCCGGATCCTGGGCTGTGTCCCGGCGCCCTGTGCTCCGGGGCCTGCGCTGTTGGATTCGCGCTCCTGCCCCGCAGCCCCCTCCGCGGAGCCGCCGCCCGAGCCCCTCCGAGCTGCTCCGGGTCCCGCCGTGCGCGCTGCAGCCCTTAGGGAGCTCGGCGCACTCTCCCGGGGTGCAGGTGCCTGTTAGTGTCCCAGGTAGCCTGAGGGCATCCCCGCTCTCCTGGGTCCTGCTCTAACTCCCTGCGAGCCCCTTTCCGCAGGAAGGTTGGTGCAGCTCCTGCTTCTCAGGGTCAGGGCTCTCCTGTCCTGGGGGCACTGGCCCCGGCCTCAGCCCGGCTCCTCGCGGGGCCCCTCCCCCTTGGATGCCTTTTGTTTCTTTATTTCTTTTTCCCACCCACGTCTTCCTACCTTGATAGAAGCGCGAACTCTTCTCACTGCAGCGTTCCAGCTGGTCTCTCTTTAAATCTCAGGCCGAATTCGTAGATTTTCAGGATGATTTGAAGGTTATCTAGGTAATTTGGTGGGGACAGGTGATTTGGGGACCCTACTCTTCCCCCATCTTGCCCCTCCTCCTGGAAATTATTTTAAGTTGGTATTTACATACATTAACATTTACTCGCTTTGGTGTACAGTTCTATTCACTTTGATAAGCTTCTACAACCATGAAGCCATTGAGGCAATCAATCTATATAATGGTTGTACCAAAAATATTATGATATTTACAGTCTATCTGTGCCCCAGCCCCAGCCCATATCTCTATATTTTTGCCTTTTCCAGAAGGGAATGGAAATTGAATTATGCATTAGTAACCTTATGAATTTGAATTATTTCACTTAGGGTAATGTATTTGGTATTCATCTGTGTTACTATATATACTCATAGTCATTCCTTTGTATTGCTAAGTAGTGCTCCATGATAGGGATGTACCATAGTGATTTTATTCATCAGCAATTTGGAGGATATTTGGATTGTATTCAGCTTTTGGCAATTATGAATAAAGTTGATATAAACATTCAGGTATAGGTTTTTGTGTGAATATAACTTTTTATTTCTCTTGGGTAAATATCTAGGAATTATTGGATCATTTAGTAAGTGTATGGTTATTTAACCATATAAGAACTGCCAAAGTCTTTTCTAAAATGGCTGTACCAACACATAAGTCCTTATAAAGTTCTTAGTGAATTTAAGTTATTTATTTTGTTGTTGTTTTTTAAATATTTTATTTAATTATTCATGACAGAGAGAGAGAGAGAGAGAGAGAGAGAGAGAGGCAGAGACACAGGCAGAGGGAGGAGCAGGTTCCATGCAAAGAGCTTGATGTGGGACTCAATCCCGGGTCTCCAGGATCATGCCCTGGGCGGAAGCAGATGCTCAACCACTTAGCCACCCAGGTGAGCCAAATTTCAGTTATTAAAAAAAGCTGCACACTGAAAGATAGTGAAAACTATCTAACTATTTTGAATTGGTTATAGTTTTATTCTATACTGCATTGGAATGAAATTCAAAAGATACATTATTTTCTTTATCAACCTAAAATAACAAATTAATCATAGAAGTCATTTGAAAGAGTTTGCCCTATAAAAATATTTGGTGAATAAACTCTAAATTGAAGCTTAAAAATGGACAGAAATATTTGGATACAGATTATTTTTCATTTAACAGAATGGACAGCTGACAAGCATATGCCACATTTAGAAAGAGTTTTCATATTTTTTCAAAACAAAACAAGCTTTATAGAGTGAATTTGAAGTTTTCAAAAATTTCAAATTTATTAAACACAAAATGCTACTTTAAAGAAGCTTACAGGTAATTTTATTTAAAAAATAATAACAAAGCCATATTATTGGAAAAGAATATATTATTAAAAAAACACCAACGATATATTTTTAAAGACAAAAATGGCCAAGTAATTGATTAAAATACCTGATTTAAACTTATACTGCTCATTATATTTTTAATGCTTAAATAATGTAAAGGTTTTTTTTCTTTTGTTTAAGCATACTAAGGTATGTTGGTTTTATATTTTAAGAAAAACTTTTACTTTTGAAAATAGTTTTGGAATAGGATACAAATAAAGTAAAATCAATTTAATAGTCAGTAATCATTTCAATATTATATAAATTGTAATGTTTAGCATCACCTTTCCCTATCAAAATTCTTCTGGTTTGAATCACAATCTCTATAGTCATCCAACTTGAAGAGCAAGCAAGTTTGTTTGAATGATCAGCTAACAGGCAGAAAGGAACCAAGGATATTTGTGAGTTGGAAAGAGGGCTAGTAAGGATTTTGCTTGCTATAAAGTTTCAGATGAACTACATTATCTTGGCTGTCTTCTTCCTGAGAGATTGAAATATACATTCCTTTATAGCTAGGGATGGTCTCTTTAGCAGGTGACAGTCTGCAAAGACCTGCCACTTACGTAAGATCCAGCCACACATTTAGAACAAATACACGTTGCCATTTAATAATTGAGTTAGTATTCCTCTGGATATGCTTCAGCTTTGAACTGGGTTTAAGTGGACCCTACTGTATTGTTCTCTCTCTTCTTACTCTATTTCAGTTAATATGTTAATTCTGTCGGAGCCCACATCGAATAAAAAGAAATAAAAATTCCTCCTCAAGGAGGCTCCTCTGAGGGAAGTTCATGAGCTTTAGTCTTGGTTGATGTCTTCTTTAAAATCTGCTTCTTCGGAAGAGGAGAGTCTCCAGGTAGACTCCTCACTTGCCATGAGGATATTCCCAATGGAACCTAAATGATCAAACATGCAAGCCCTTTCTTCGTTTATATGGTTGATGTGTATGTATGTGTGTAATGTATATATGTGTGTGTGAATAGTAAGATAGATAGCTTATTTTATATATATAATCTCTTACTAGTTGCCTACTAACGTTCTATTAAGGATCATTAAAATTTAGTCCTCTCCCTCCTCAACTTTCTCCTTTTCCTCCCATCATTTTTACAGTTCACTGAGCTCTCCAAATAAGCATTCTTTAAAGCACAGGACTCCACAGATTTGTTCACAACACTGAAAATCTCTCCCACTCTCTGCACATGCCAGATTGTTGGAATTTTTTGCATTTTCAGGTAAGAAAATTGATGAATTGGCTGTAGTTTTCAAAGGCTGCTCTTCTATTAGCTTAGATTTTGTGGTGCTTCACTGATAGATAATCTCATACTGTTTTGACTATTTGATTCTAATTTATTATCACCAAATTCTATTCCTTCACACTCATCCCACAGGCTAGTAATGGATGAAGTAGGCAAACCAAGGTTTTTTTTTTTTTTTTCCATCTAGGGGAACTATGGCAAAATTAAAATAAAAAATAACCCTTGCCCTTAAGGTATGTTTTAGCTCAATCATGACTGGGTTTAGATGGCTACTTGGAAAAGGTTTCTGGGGTAGACTTGGTTGGCCATGGAGAATCATAGGGGAGGGGCATTTGTTCATTTCTTCCTTTGAACAACACTTAAATAGTGCTGTTCTAGGAACTGAGGAAAATGTAAGGCATTTACTGCCCAGGTGCTCAGTGTACCTGGAGAAGTAAGTCCTAACATAGAAAGCAGTCAACTTAACTATATTAGGCAGCATTCACTTAAGCATAAAAAAAAAAATCCCATGAATATATGTTAGAAGGGCTCATTGAAAGTGGAGGAGACTTCGAAGAAAGCTTTGTAGATGAGCTGAGGTATAGATAGATTTTGAAGATGAGTAGTATTTGAAAAACATAAAGGGAGAATGAGATAAGGCATTTAAATGCATAGCTTAAGAGTCTTAACTTTTCACCCAGACATAAGTTTACCAAACGCTTAAAGCCAAGAACAAAGAATGTTCCCCATGACGTTAGAATTTAATACTACATTTATTGTTAGTTAACACTGAAAAATACATGTCTTAGGAACTTCCTCAGAGTTTGTAAATTTCTTGAAAGCAGACATCATCTATTTCCCACCCCACCTCCGCACCTTCTGCCTCCACAACATATACAACATATTCAACTCAGTGCCTTCTCTATGGGACTCAAAAGTGTTTGGTAAATACATGTCAGGATGAATACTTGAACAATTTGACTCTGGTAGAATGTCCCTTGGTTCATAGAATCTATCTCATTTAGATTACTTGTTTAGATTAGGACTTTAGGCAGAATGGAGAAAGAGTTCCTGGCTAAAACTTAGTAATTAGATAAGCTCACAAATCATCTATCAATTCTATTTTTTTAAAGGATACATGTTGTGGTTATCTCTTTCCTCCAAATTAATGTACTTGATGTTGGAATGGTTGATCATTGATTATATGCTGCTGTGTCAAACTAGCATCAAAAACAGAATGAAGGGCAGCCTGGGTGGCTCAGCGGTTTAGCACAGTCTTCAGCCCAGGGCCTGATCCTGGAGACCCAGGATCAAGTCCCATGTCGGGCTTCCTGCATGGGGCCTGCTTCTCCTTCTGCCTGTGTCTCTGCCTCTCTCTCTCTCTCTCTCTCTCTCTCTGTCTCTTATGAATAAATAAATAAATAAAATATTAAAAAAAAAAACCAGAATGATTGCAAAGGCCTGAAGACCTGATAACTATTACTACATCCTTCTGACTTTGGGAAAATCTCTTTCTTCTCGGGAACTCATAATAACTTTTATGGTCTTGCCCAAATTTACCACTTTCTAAGATTACTTTTTTAAGGATTTGGGAACATTACACTTCCTGCTTTGAAAGGATTTCCCTTGAAATTTCTTTATGTCTTGCCCTAGATGTTTATGAGACACCCAGCAGCTGTTCCCATTCCATGAAAAATGAAGTGAGTAGGTTTGGCAGCTGTTTCCATGTTGCTTTGGGATACATGGGCTTGCACTATTCTAAATAAATGGAATGTATTAATCACTCTCCATTCAAGTGTTTACATTTTATAAACTTCTTCAGAGGTTAAAATAGGGGAAAGAAAGAATAAAAAAGTTCAACTTGTGGGCAGACACCTAAAGATAATTGAACGTTAATTCCAATAGTTATGTAAAATAACTTAAAATGGTCATTTTAAGATATCCTTCTAAAAAATATTTTGTGTGGGTGCCTGGGTGGCTCAGTTGGTTAAAAATCTACATTTGGCTTGATTCACAATCCCAGAGTCCTGGAATCAAACCCTATATTGGGCTCCTTGCTCAGCAGGGAGTCTGCTTCTCCTTCTTCCTCTGCCCCTCCCCTTGCTCCTTCTCTCTCTTGCTCACTCTCTCAACAAAATAAATAAAATCTTTAAAATACTTCTGTGGATAAGGTTAGCATAAGGTTTAGACTCAATGATAAGAAACTCTGGGAAGGGAATGGACAGAAAAGAGGTGGACAAAGATAATGGGTAAGAAAGTATCATCAAATATCTGTAGGCCTTGTGAACGATTAGACATATTCCATCTGACTCCAAATGGGAGAACAGGAGCCATGGGTATAAAGTTGAGGGAGATACATTTTAGCTCAACCTAGAGAACTTTCTAAAGTTAGCCCATAAAGAATTCACATATGACAATAAGTTCCCACATCATTTTAGATAAATGTGGGCATGGCAGCATTGAGAGCCACTTGATTTGGACATCTCTCAGTTTCAAGTGAAAACAACCACCACAACAACAAATGAAGACTGTTCAGTCTATTTAAAGCAAAGAAAATTTATTGTTTTAGGCAGCTGAATAATCAATTCCCAGCTGGATCCAGGGTCTCACGTGATATCATTGGGACACAATGTCTATTTCTTGACTCTGCTGGCTTCTACAGTAGCTTCATTTGTCTTATTTGTCAGCTCCATGGTCCCAGACAAGTCCTAGTTTTTAATATTGGTAAGGTGGCTTCAGGGAGATTCAGATATATATGCTCTATAATCAGTACTGAGTCGAGTGGAAATGTTGGTCTCAGGACTGGCTCAGATTTGAGGAGTTTTGATCCCATGACTTTCAATATGGCTTACTTCCCAGGTCTGGATAAGGCATTCCTTCCCCCTGACCAGAAGTGTCTTCACTGCTATCTCAGTGATTAGTAACCAATGTAGGAAGGGTATTATCCAAAATAAACCAGGGCTCTGCTTGTGAAGATGAAATAAAAGGTAGACATCAAAAGCAACCAGTTACCATCATCATAGTTGAGTCTGAGAGAAGTAATGAGATTAGATCAATGGTAAAAATGGTAAAAATTTCGGTAAATTTTTAGCAGTGGATCAATATTGCCAACAAAATCTTTGAAAAATATATATAATAAAAAAATATGCTGTTCTGGTTGAAGCATAATGAGAGACCAGAGGCCTTACAAGTTAAACAACATTTCCTTCACCCCTATTTATACCTCTGAGAATCTGGGGATAACACTTTGGAATCTACTGAGCAAGATGAATAGTAAAGTCCCATGGAATTTGGAGTCTGTGACTGTTATGTTTGTGTGCCCCCTGGCTCCAATGGGATATTATCCTTGCTTAATCAATATTTATTGTATTGAATTTAAATGAGATTAATTGAATTTAGGTGCCACACCTGTCTAAGCTTTGTGTGGCATTTGCATTTTCCAAAGCAATTTCCCTTACTTTTCATTCATTTTTCATGACATCCCTGTGAGTTAGGCAGTATGAAATTTTCATCTTTTAAATCTAAACTTTAACATATTATTATGGACAATGAGGAAGAAAATTAACCACTTTGTATCTTTGTACCCACCAGCCCACGTTTGTCAGATTTTAATATTATATTTGTTACAGTTCTCTCTCCTTTTTGTATAAAGAAAATATCACCATTAAAATACTCTATATTCTATCCTATTCAGCCCCCTCCCTCCATGCTCAGAAGTATGTACTAAGATGAATTTGGATGTTTATAGTGTATGTGTTTCGTTATTTTTTATTGTTTTATTTTTTGTTATTTTTGTTTGTTATTTATATTTTGTTGTTTTATTTATTATTTTATTGTATATCCATAACACATAATTTTTGTTTTGTATTTTTTAAGAGATTTTATCTATTTTTTTGAGAGAAAGAGAAAAGATAGAGGGGCAGAGGGAGAGGGACAAGCAGGATCCCCTTTCAGCATGGGGCTTGATCCCAGGACCCTGAGATCATGACCTGAGCCAAATTCAGATGCTTAACTGACTAAGCCACTCAGGCACCCCTTTGTTTTCCATTTTATATAAATGGCATCAAACCAAATGTGTTAATAAATTATATACTTTTTGACTTCTAAAATGCTCTTAAAACTTGTATTGATACATATAGCTTGTTTTCATTATTACAAGGACTTGAAATGATCATTTTAATCGAAATGATTTAACCAGTAACTCTGGGATGTTGATGTATTTTTTCCTGTATTTTGTGCATTTGCTTGTTTTCAGTAACATTAGCCATTAATCAGTAGACTTAGCAAATCTAAAAAGTCATCCCATTGTGAAAAGCTAGATTTAACATACAGAACACACACACAGAGCCACAGCTCCAGAACAATTGTGCCTGCCCTAGGATCTGTGTAAAGGACTCCATGAATATCCAGAAGTGGATGGTAGAAGCTTGGTGTTTGTATTGGAATTTTTCTGAAAAGGATCTGCATTTATCTTTGGATTCTCAGAGAGAACTGTAATCCCCCAAATTTAAGAACACTGCCTTAGTTTTTTAATAAAATATTTAGAAATCATTCCTAACTTACAGAATTAAACTTCTAGCAGAAAGGATTCAATCTGTTTCTCAGTGACCTACAGAAATTAACATTCCTTATGTTTTACTTCCTTTATGCCTCATGGCAGGAAGTGAAGTTTGGCAAAATAGCCACGATAAAACTGTGAATCAATTCATTTATCTCACATACTTCCAAGACTTCTGAAACCAAAGACTAACCTGTTCTTTCTTGATCACTAGTCTAATGCAATATCATTGCTTTTACATTAACTGAGCTCAAAACATTTAGAAGCAACTCAACACACTGGCTGAGAATTTAGGAGAGGGCTTCCCAGAACAGAGACACTAAGATGAGGAATGCACTTCTGGCCTTTTTTACCCCTTTCTGCCTAAACTGCTGGCCAGGGCTGCCTGCATTTTGAGGTCACATACCATAGGTTCAATATTTGTGCCTGGAGCTAGTGATTTTCTGAGCCAAAGTCACTCTGAGATGAATAGTTTGGACAATAAGTTTTCTCCCACAGCCATCATATAAACTTTTGTTTCCTACTAAACTTCTCTAAATATTTTCACCCCTAATTAGATACCCTACATTTAACATGCTATATTTTCCTTAATGGCCCTATCCTTTTCCCTCAGCTACTAGGAGTATGGAGATAAGAGTAACAACCAACTCTTACCGAGTTCTGGTTCTCAGTTTTATTTGTGCTGAACACAGACATGTCCCTTGACATCATCAAGCTTAGAGTCACGCAGGAAGGTAGATATGAGATAGTTCCTTAACAAATGTGATCTTGCAGTTGTGATCAGAGCTACAAAGGAAATGTATAGAATACATAAAGAGATTTGACCTCACTAAGAAGGAAAAGAAATGGCTTTTTTTTTTTTAAGAAATGGATTTCTTAAAGAAATGATGATAGCATTGAAACAGGAAGGATCAGTAGGAATTACATAGGCATAGAGGAGAGAGAAGAGAGAGCTAGACAAAAGAAACACGTGTAAATGTCCTAGATGATGGTAAAGAATATAGCAATTACAAAGCACATCATCTCAATCCTGAAAACAATCTTGGGTTATAACTATTATTATATTTATTTTATGATTACACTGAGACTAGGAGAGTTTAAGTAACTTGCCTAAAATCACTCTGTTAGAAAGTAGCAAGGCCAAATCACATACATGTCTACCCTCAAAAGATGTACACTTAAAATCCCATCGCTCCTATTCCTTAAGAAGAATCACCAGACCCAGATGATTCACAGAAGAATCCTACCAGAGATATAAAGATCACAGAGTCTCTGTGTTTTAAATAATGGAAAAAGGAAAAACACTCTCAAATTGTTTCTCATAAAACAACTCATTGTTAATTTTATTTTATATGTATATCCCTTACTGGGTAATTTTTAGTCAAATCCTGTCATGTAATTTCATCCATAAATATATAAGCATATATGTCTAAAAAATATACTCTTTTAAAAATATACCTATTAAAATATCAATATTACACCTAAATAGATATAATCAATAATTACTAAAGTAGTCAACTTTCCTCAGTTGACTGTCTCAGAAGCTTTCTGTCCAATGTCTGTTTTCTGTTTTCCACAAACTGTTCAAACTAAAAAAAATAAAAATATGTACCTTTTAATTTATTGCTATATCTCAAGTTTTTTAACCTCTAGGCTTTTCCTTTATCTCTCACTTTTTTCTTCTAATTTATTTGTTGAAGAAACAAATTTGATTTTCTTAAAAACATTTTCTTATAGTTGTGATTCTACTAATTTTACATTCTTCTCTCACATAAGTTTTTGTAAGTTGGGAATGTTGGAAATTAGATCAGAATTTTTTGTCAAAAATCTTCATAAAGTGGCATTGCATAGATCATTGGGTAACATATAATGGCCACTTTGTTTATTGTCTTTAACAGTTTGAAAACTGTTGGTTGGAAACTTCTGCTTATTGACTATCTCAAGTTACTGTTCATACAAAAAAAAAAAAGCAAGATAAGTATGTGATTCTTTTTCTTTATTTAATAGTTTTGAAACTGGTAAATTCTGTTTTCTATCATGTTCTAAAGCTGATTATTACATTTTTTTACATCCTGTTGTTTGGTTTTATTATGAACTTATAAATTTATTGGATATGCTCATAAAATTGTTGTTTCCAGCCATTGCAATTATTCTTATTGAATAATAAACCCTAGTTGAGCCTATTCAAATTGGCTCCTGAGTCTTACTGACATGACAACTAGTAGTAACTGATAACTTCTTTGATTTCTGATATAACAAATTCTAGGATTCCCTTACTTAACTTCTTTTGCCTAGAATCAACAATGTCTCACCAAAAGAAGAAAGGGAAAAAAAGCCTGGTTTCTTTTAATTAGGATTTTTTTTTTTTGAGACCACAATATGGACACTAGGGGTGTTCACTGCAACCAGATTAACATATAATTTATAGGTCTTTTTAGTGACAGAAGTAGGAAATAAGCATTGAAAGAAAAAAACTTATTTTTAATCATAAACTATGATTTCCAATTCGAATTTAGGATTACAGGACTTTTACCTAAATTCTTTGATATTATATTTATACTTCATACCTCTTAAACTGATTCTTGATTCTTAATGATGTTCTTTGCTTTATCCTATCATTTGTTTATAATTATCTCAGAAGTACATTTTCAGTAGTATTTTCCCTAACAATATGATAATTGAAAGCTGCTGAGGCTTCTTTGCATTTTCCTTTGTCCTTAAGATATATTCCAAGAAGGCTATACTGCCAAATTACTGTGCTTCAAAATCACTTGAAATAATTCTTCTCTGTGTGATTATGCACCCTTGATATACACTTGAATTCATTCATCTCCTTTTACTCTTGATTTTGGAAATTTTAAAAAAATATCTAGAAATTTGTCCTATAATTATGTAAAACATACACAGGGCATATAAACGGGTAGTACAGAAAAAAGAAGTGGTGTCCTTGGTAATTAAAATATGAATGCAGTGGGCCAGTGGATATACCGGGTGGGAAGTCTTTGATCCAGAGCCACCTTAATGTTCCGAGAGCAGCAGCCTTGGTGTTCTAGATTTATGACTTGTGACATCAGAATTGCTTACCCCACAGGGCAATGTACTTACTCTATTGGTCAAGATTCTTTTGATTACTGGAAACAGAAACTTAGTTTCCATGTTAAAAAAGTAAGAGGTGAAAACAAGAACAAAAATCTCAAAAAGAGACCAAATCAAAACCAGAGTGAAAGGGATGTCTGGGTGGCTCAGTGGTTGAGCATCTGCCTTTGGCTCAGGGCGTGGTCCTGGAGACCCTGATCAAGTCCCACATCAGGCTCCCCTTGAGGACCCTCTTCTCCCTCTGCCTGTGCCTGTGTCTCTGCCTCTGTGTGTATGTGTCTCATGAATAAATAAATAAAATCTTAAAAAAAGAAAACAGTAAAACAAAACATTCATTAAATTTTTGAATTTACCTTCCTTGTACTCTCACATGTGGAATTAGGGCATAAAACCAAGGATTCTAGTATAGTTTCTTATGAATTTTCTTTCTACTGTCTTTCTGCTGCTCCCTACCTCACCTATTCTCACTCTCTACATATATATATATATAAGTTGAGGATGCTTCTTTACAGGAGTCTTGTAAAAATTAAGTGATATCATGCATGTAAATGTAAAGTACCTAGTATAGTGCCTGGCAGATACTCAGAATCCAATTAATTTGGTTTTTTTTTTCTTTCTTTCTTTTTTTTTTTTTTTTTTTTTACTATAGACACTGTTGTTTCTGTTTCCGTGATAAAATTGGTACCAACTATATTTTTTTGTTCTCATTCCTTTGTCATATTCTTCCTAGAGAATTGCAGAGACTTTATACCCTATAATTTTTCGTTCAGTTGTACTTGTCAACCAAGACTTAGCTAAAGATAGCTCTCTAAACTTAGGCTTCTTAAAAGAGAAAAAGGAGGAAGATGTTCAAGCCTTTCTTAAATCTGAGCTAGCTTGGGTACTGTATTTTGAGTTCTCAGCATAGGGTCAGGAATAAGAATGATGTGGTTTTTCCTTCCTCTCCCAGGAAAGAACTGTGTGGATTTCAAACCAAGTGTTGTAATAACTTGGGAAATGTGACAGACCCTGAACCCCTGGTCCTAGCATTATCCACTTCATGCCCTGGGTGATCTTAGGAACTTTACTTTCCCTTCTCTGTGCCAAATTCTGTCTATCTATAAAATTAGGTCATTCAAAGAGATCTGTGTTTCTTCAAGTTTTAGAAGTATATGGTTCTGGGATGCCTGGGTGGCTCAGTGGTTGAGTGTGTGCCTTCAGCTCAGGGCATGATCCTGGGGTCCCAGGATCTAGTCGCACATTGGGCTCCCTGCAGGGAGTCTGCTTCTCCCTCTGCCTATGTCTCTGCCTCTCTCTCTCTCTCTGTGTGTCTCATGTATAAATAAATAAAATATTTTTGGGGATCCCTGGGTGGCGCAGCGGTTTGGCGCCTGCCTTTGGCCCAGGGCGCGATCCTGGAGACCCAGGATCGAATCCCACATCGGGCTCCTGGTGCATGGAGCCTGCTTCTCCCTCTGCCTGTGTCTCTGCCTCTCTCTCTCTCTCTCTCTCTCTCTGTGACTATAATACATAAATAATAAATAAAAATTTTAAAAAAATTTAAAAAAATAAAATAAAATATTTTTAAAAAATAGAAGTATATGGTTCTATATTTACTTAAACAATCTCATTAATACAGTTCATATAATCAGGTCTATGACTTTTATGGTCCACATTTCTCTTCCTAATGTATTGGCTTCCTTCCCTCATTAAGTGATGTACTCTATGGTATCCATTAGGTTTTCATTCTTTCCTTTTGGCTGTCAATAAGCCTAGAGTTAATTTTCATAGAAAATACTAGCTCTCATTAGTCCTAGGCTTCTGGTACAATAATAGCCTTCTCCATATTATAACTATATATATTTTATCTTTTGACATTGCTCTTAATATCAAGTAATATCAGTCTTGTTTTCAACCACTCTAGTCTTGTTATTGTTACTATGAGACTCTCCATAAGTTATAAGTATTATTTCTTCATCTCAAAGGCATCATAACCTCTTGGGAGAAAATAATCTCTCTCCTATCTATTTTTATGGGAAAAAAAGAGTAATAGAAATAAAAATTAGAGAAATATAACCATTTTAGATGAAGCTTTTGGTTATTAGCATCAAATGAGTTCAATATAATTCTAAGAAGGTAATAATTTTTAAATAGGTATCTGACACTAAGATAAAAAAAAACATCTTCTAAGTCCAATTTTCAGTCTTACCCAAAGATTCTGGTTTTGATGCTATTCTTACCTGAGTGGTAATTAACAGTAAGCTCTGCTCCTCAAAGTGATAAGTATCAAATAGCTTGCAGGACTCCATTCTAAAAGCTTTTTTTAACAACAGAGATATGTAACTTGCCAAGTGGTATGGTGAAGTTCTAAATGACTTTTCAAATGTTCTCATGAGTTCTAGGACGAAAAAATGGAGTAACATAAGAGGGCTCAATGCTAGGTGAAATGAAAAAGTACATGAAGATTATCTGTGTTATTTGCTCAGTCTGATTCTTTTGATAACTCTGTTAGTGACTTGGACAGGACAAGCTGACCACGTTTTCATATGACCCTAAACACATTGCCAAAAGTGGCTAAGAGTACAGGAATTGGAGTAATACAGACCTGGATTTGAATCCTAACTCCTCCACTCACTTTTACATGATCATCTACTGACAGAATTAGGACCAAAGCTTGAAAGCTACAGGAAGATTGGCATCATCTCATAGCAAGGAGGAATTTTCTAGCAAAAAAAGCTTAAATATCTTCAGTTACATTACTGATGTGCAGAACTAGGTAGAAAGTTGTAAAGACCAAGAGCTATGTATATCCACTTGTAAACTTGATTTTGAATTTAAATATTATTTGCTATTGTGATAATGATAGTGGACTATCACTGATGAATGGTAATGATGTTTATGATGATACTGTTCTACTCATTATTGTCAGATTACTTCTCATAAGCCATTTCTAGAGAGTTTGAGAAGAATATTGTCAAATTTTCATGGATAGGGAGGCATGAGAGCAGTCAAGGGAGACATTTGGAAGCACATCCTATGAATACAGAATAAAAGAGACAGGTGTATTTCATCAGAAAAAAGAACACTATAGTCTTGGGAACATATCTTTAATGTCAAGTATATGAGCAGAACACTGCTAATGAAGGTCCAGACAATAGAATTAGAACCAATAGTTTGAAGCTTCAGAAAAACTGACTTTAGCACAATAAAATAAACCACAGAGAAAGAATTTTGATATTAGATTGGCCTGGATTTGAATCTAGCTTGATCATTAACTGTGTTATCATGTTCATATTATTTCACTGCCCTAAGTCTCAGTGACCTTACCTGTAAAATGAGATAATATTAGACTCTATCCTATAGGACATTTGTACAGGTTAAAATGAGATAATGCATGCAGATAAATAACAAAATATCTGGCATGTGTACATAGTAATTGCTGGCTGTGATTGCTTTTCTTGTTAATGCTATAAAGTCTAGAATATAATGAAGGTTGGGCTACTTCAAGTGGAGAGAACTAGGAAGTTGTCACTGGGTATCGTTTATAAGGGGAGGGAAACAAAGGTTTTGAGGGGATTTGAACATGGGGTTTGGATGTTAATGAGCCTATGATTCTAGAAGTGCCTTTCTGGCATCACCCTCTGGTGTTTATGATATTTTTACACTGGTGCCATTTCTTTCCTGGCCTCTTGTATACCAGGGCCCTTATCCCTATGATCTACTTAGGCATCTGCTAGATCAGATTTAGCAGTCTTCCCACCATATAATTATCTACAACTGCTTGAGCATTTACATGCTTAAATTTTTCACAAACTACTTCATGCTATAATATCAACAGTTAATCATAGAGCCTTTGATTGTAATCTCTTCACAGTATGGACTACGTCTCTGATTGGCCAAAGCTTATAATAGTAGCAGATAGTGAATATGTGATGGATGGGTGCATGGATGTGTGGACAAAGAAACAAACAAACTGATAGAATTTCATATGTAGAATTATGTATGTTAGCAGTCATCATATTTAATATTCCATTCAATACCTAAATATTTATTTTTAATACCTCTTCCCAGTAGTTATTTAGCATTTGCTTGAGAACCTCCTGTAATAGGAAATTCATCACCTCTTCAGGTATCCCATTTTCTCTTTGGACAAGTCTATTAGCATAGCTTGGCAAAGTTATACCATATGTTGAACTATACTATGTCACTCAGTTAATGAATTAATGTCTTGCCCCTTCTAGCAGTATTAGTATTAACAGGAGACTCATGAAAGCATGTTCTTTAAATAAAATAATTTATATTATAAGGGCAGAATTTCAAGCACTAGTACTGGCAGAAAGAAAATATGCTAATTTATTTCTTCACAAATACAAGATCTTATTGTTATATAGTTGTGGGGGATACAGGATGACAGATGTTTGCAGAATATCCATGTTACAATAAGAAGTAGATTTTGCACATCCGTAGGTATGTGGGAGATGAGATATAAACTATGATAGACCTAAATACATAGTCATGCTTCTTGAATACAAAAAATGGTTGTACAGAATTACATTTCTTTTAGTTTTAAGGAATGCTACAGAAATGAAGTGTATTTTTTTTAATTCAACAGCTCTGTTAAGTTAAACTTAGAAAACCATGAGAGTCAATTTATTTGAATCAAACATTAAAAAGGGTATTATTCTAAGCAGCAATTAAGACTTAAATGCCATCATTTGATTTCTCCCTGGAAAGCATTTGTTTGCCATACTATGACAGAGCTGTTAAATTGGCCACATCTGTAGACAAACCAAAGATAATGCTATATCAAACCTTATTTTCAGAAGGCACATCTGCTTCTTGAGGAAAAAAGAAATTAAGAAAAGGCAACCTAAGGGAAGTCAAAGTACCACAATATGTGGGTGAACTATAAACTGATTACCATGAAAAGCTATTAGATTAATTTGCATCCCACCTACCAGCGTGTTCCTGTAGTGTCATGATGTCTATTGATTGAGGGTAAAGACTTCTAGAGGAATATCATTTCAGGCCAAAACTCTTCGTAGATTTGCACATGTGCACATGTGATCAGGCTATAATGACCCTGTTTCTTGACAGGGTCACTATCTCTTTTAGTGATGAGCCCTTAAGCCATTCCTTAACTGAATGGATCAGGGTAGATGTCTCACTTGGAATGGATCAGTTGGATTTTCTTATGCCAGTATTTGACATTTGGATTGAGATATGTCTCAGTATGGACTGTTTGCCATACTGAGAAGAAATGTAAATGTTGGACTTTGAGGAAACTTGTTTGTCCAGGTATTACAGAAAAGAGTGGATGAAAGGTGGAAGTATATTATTGCCATGAGTCTAGAATGGCTTTTAAGTCTCTGGTTCTAGACTATTAGTTATCCTTGGCTTCCGTGAAATTGTCCAATATCTCTCTAGTACTTTGACATTTCCTTACTTCATTGAGATATTTGAAGTCAGTTTTCTATAAATAGTAAGCAAAAGGATGCCAACTTAAAAGGTCTAAATGTTGCTGCCATTACCTTGATTTCTCAGTTGTCAGGAATAATGTTTTTCAGAAAAATCAAATCTGGGAACCCTTATTCAGTATTTTTTTTATACTAGATGATGAAGAGAGCACAGAGAAAACATGTTACAATATTTTTCTCTTCTTATTCTTTCATCATTGCTTTCTACCTCAATACACATCCACGCTAGACGTTTCTAGGGAAAGCAAAACTCAGTGAAAGGAGGTAGTCCTGTTTCTTTAAAATAAAAACAATTCTGGAAACACATTATACTTCCACTCATTTCAGCCTTGATTAAAATGGTAATGTTCATCTTAATAAATGACCACATCTATTTCTTTTAAGATGGTAGCAGCAGTTGCTCTTTGAGTTACATGGCAGGTTCTCCTTTGCCTAAGAGGAATGAGTTGTATTAATTTTATGGTATTAGTAAAATTAATAATTCATTGATTAATATTCAATTTCTCTCTGAAATGAGGAAGGAGGCAGGTATGAGATTCCCTGAGCCAGGGAAACCTGAGAGGGTTGAATGTATCATAAAGTTTTTCTGGCAGGACCATAAAGTTAAAGAAACCAAAATGAATCAGTGGGTTATAGAGAAAATGTGGACATCATGGAGAGTATTAACATTACTTCATAATAGGATATTCTTTCATTTGCCACATCCTCTGCTTTGCAAAGCTCCACTTGCGCTCAGGTCATATTTCTGTTACTGAAATTTTGCATGGAAAGTATTTGTGTAAGTATCCCCAAATCCATTTTCCCAAACACACATAGACACACACACATGCATATACATGTTTATTAACTTCCACTTGCTTTCAGATTACAATTCCATGTATTATTCCAAATATAAGAACTTCAAGTATCTATAAATCTTGGAAATTAAAATTCAAGCCATCATATTTGATTTTCACTGAAGTGAGAGTGTTGGTAACTGAAGATGCCTAGGAATTAGAAAGCATCCCTATCTTTTAGCAAGCAATACAGGACCACATGATTAATCTAAATCTGAACTTACTGTTTCTAGTCTGGTGTCTCAGAAACTTAGAACCACTACTCTGTGCTAACAAGTGAAAAGCTGAACAAATTGAAAAATCAACAACTCTTCCTAGATCCATCAAAGAAGTAAGATCACAGGGCAAACTGCTGCCCCCAAAATTGGAGAGACAGACAGATAGGTACAGAGAATCGCAACTTACCAAAGCAGAAACTCACAAGCACAAACACTCAGGAGATCCAGTGCCGTGAGGAAAACCTAAACATTTTGACAAATTGCTGGAGGCTCAGTTTGGACAAGTCTGAGAGTTAAAAGCCCCAGAGAGACCTAGTCATGGAGGAGGTGGGTGCCAATGCTTTTAAGAATATCTAAGAAACATTCCCTCATGATTCCATCAAAAGAAGTAGAAAAGTAACCATTTAAAAATATACCAGAGCATTCTGTTCTTCCTAACAAGACCTTCCCTCACTAGAAACTGTTTTGCCAGAGCCTAACCTATTTAGGAGAAGAGAAGTATGCACCTTCAGCTCCTTCCAGCCTTCCAAATGGGGGGAAGGGAAATAAACTACTCTGGCCTCTTCTAATCATCCCTCCCCACCTGACGAGGTACCTAGGAAGCATAAGTAAAGTTCACAGTCCAGGGCCACAGACTCACCAAAGGACTGACACTAGAGTGGGTCCCCTTCCTCCACACCTTACCACCACACTACTAGAAGCCTAATTGCTAGAGTTCCTTTCACTCAGTACATCATGCCTTGCTACTGACAACAACAAAAAAGCAAAGCATATTAAGAGACAAAAACAAAACACAGTTTGAAGAGAGTAAGCAAAGATCAGAACCAGAGACAGATATGAGAGAGCTGTTGTATTTATTAGGCCATAAATATAGGACACATGATTATTATGCTATAAACTTTGTGAATAAAATATATGGCATACAAAAACAAATGGATAATGTAAGCAGAGAGAGAGAAATTATAAGAATAAAAAAGAAATGCTAGAGATCAAAAACACTATAATAAGTGCTTTTGGTTCATTAACAGACAGGACCTAGCTGAGGAAATCTCTGAACTTGAGGCTATGATGATAGAAATTTCCAAACCTTGAAAGAGAAAAGACTGAAAAAAAAAAAAAAAACAAAACAGAATATCTAAGAACTGTGGGACAATTATAAATAGTGTAACACACCTGTAATGGGTATGCCAAAAGAAAAAGAAATAGAAGCAATATTTGAAGCATAATGACTGAGAATTTCCCATAAATTAATATTGAGACACAGCACAGATCCAAAACTCTCAGCACCAAGCAGAATATACACAAATATACAAAATAAGCAGCAACAGAAATCTACACCCAGACATATCATTGTCAAACTTCAGAAAATCAAAAAGACAGAATCTTAAAAGAAGCTAAAAGAAAAAAAATGAAAAAAAAAAAAACACAAAAAACAAAATACACTACCTTCAGAGCAGCAAAGGTAGGAATTATCCCCAACTTCTTCTCAGAAACCAAGCAAGAAGAGAATGGAGTAAAATATGTGAAGTGCTGAGAGAGAAAAAGTGACACATGTAGAAATTTTTATTCTGTAAAATTATCCTTTAATAATGAAAAAGAAACATTAAAACCTCTTGAGGGGTGCCTGGGTGTCTCAGTCGGTTAAGTGTCTGCCATTGCTTCAGGTCATGATCCCAGAGACCTGGGATCAAGCCCCATGTGAGGCTCCCTGCTCAGTAGGGAGTTTGTTTCTCTCTCTCCTTCTGCCCCTCCCCCTGTTCTTTCTCCCTCTCTCTCACTCACTTTCTCTCTCAAATAAATAAATAAAATCTTTAGAAAAAGAGTTCTTCAGAGAGAAGGAAAATGATCTACCTCATTTTACAGAAGAAAATGAGACCTACATAAAGCATTGAAAAATAAGTAAAAATAAAAACTTAATTTTCTTACTCTTAACTGATCTACAAATATTATTCAAAATAATAATGCAATAATATATGCTTATATTTATGTATCAGTGAAATGAATGACAGTAATGATACAAGGGACAGGAAATAATTAGTAATATTTTGTTATTATAAGGTAAGTGCACTGCTCATGGAGATGTATAGTGTTATTTGAAAATGGATTTGGATTGATTGTAAACATATATTGTAAACTTCAGGGCAATCACCAAAAAAAAAAATATTTGAAAAAATAAATATAATTGATATGTTAAGGAGAGAAAATTGAATCACATAAAATGCTCATATAAAACCACAAAAAGTGGAAAAAAAACATAGAAGACAAAAAAATTAAAGAACAAGTTAATAAATAGTAATAAACATGGTTGATGTTAATATAGATATATCAGTAATAACTTTAAACATAAATGATCCAAATATACCAACTAAAAAGCAGATTGTGTGCATGTATCATTGAGCAAGATCCAACAGTATGTTGTCTATAAGAAACCCATTTTAAATATAAAGAGATATCTAAAATAAAACTAAATAGATGTAAAAAATATATACCATGCTAACAATAGTCAAAAGAAATTAAGAGTATACGAACTTCAACAAAGCAGGCTTCAGAGCAAGGAAAGTTATCAGGGATAAACAGAGGCATTACAAAATGACAAAGGAGCCAATAATTCAAGAAGACATAACAATCCTTAATGTTGTATGCACTTGAAAACAGAGCATCAAAATATGTGAGGCAGAAATTGATAGAACTGCAAGGAGAAACAGATGTATTCACTGTTATAGTTGGAAACTTCAAAACACTTCTATTATAAATGGGCCAATCCAGCAGACAGAAAATCAGTAAGGGCATAGCTGAACTCAACAGCACCATCCATCAACTGCATGTAATTGACATCTATAGATTGCTTCATCCAAGAACTGTAGAATATACATTCTTCTCAAACTCACATGGAACATTCACCTAGATAGGCCCCATTCTGGACCATAAAACACTATCTTTAGCAAATGTGAAAGAATACAAATTATCTAAGATTTGCTCTCAGGACATAATAGAATTAAACTAGAAATCAGTACATAAAGGAAGTTGGAAAAATCCCCCAAATAGTTGGAGATGAAACAGTTATTAAATAATACATAGGTCACAGAAGAAACATCAAGATAAATTATAAAATATTCTAAACAAATGAAAATTAAAATATAACATCAAAATTTATGGAATTCTGCAAAAATATTTCTCAGAGGGAAATTTATAACAATGGATATCTACATTTGAAAAAGAAAAAGATCTAAAAATCAATTGTGTAAGTTTTCACCTTAGGAAACTAGAAAAAGAAAATTAAGTCCAAAGTAAGAATACAAATAATAAAAAGTGAATCAGAAATCAATGAAATTGAAACCCAAGTAGAAAATATCAACAAAACCAAAAGGTGCTTCTCCGGAAAAACAAATAAATGTATTAGCCTCTAGCCAAACTAATTAAGAAAAAAAGAAGACACAATTATGATATCGTAAGTGAAGGAGAAAACATCAATACAGATCACTGCAGATCCCATGGATGGTAAAAGGATAATAAAGGAGTATTATGAAAAACTCTTTGCCCACAAATTTGATCATTTATATTTAGATTAAATGGACCACTTCCTCAAAGACACAATCTGCCAAAATTCAAACAGGAAGAAATATCAAAACTGAATAGGCCTATATATATTATAGAAATTGAATCAATAGTTAATAACCTTCCAAAACAGAGAGCAGCAGGCCCAAACGGGTACACTGGTTAATTCTACCAAGCATTTGACAACAAAATTATACCAATTCTTTACAATCTCTTGCAGAAGATAGAAACATAGTAAACACTTTCTAACTCACTTTACGAAGCCAGAATTACCCTAATACCAAACCAAACAAAGAGATTTATCAGAAAACAAAACTACAGACAAATATCTCTCATGAACCTAGCAAAAATCCTAAAGAAAATATTAGCACATGGAATCTGATAATGTATAAAAAGAATTATATAGCATAATCAAGTGGAATTTATCCCAGGTATACAGGCTGGTTCAAGATTTGAAAATCACTTACTGGGCAGCCCTGGGGGCGAAGCGGTGTAGCCCCGCCTTCCCCCTGGGGCATGATCCTGGAGACTCAGGATAGAGTCCCACATCGGACTCCCTGCGTGGGGCCTGCTTCTCCCTCTGCCTGTGTCTCTGCCTCTCTCCCTCTCTCTCTCTCTCTGTGTGTGTGTGTGTGTGTGTCTCATGAATAAATAAATAAAATCTTAAAAAAATAATTTGATAAAATCTAAGAGTCATTTGCGATAAAAAAAAATGAAACAACTCTGTGAACTAGGAATAGAGGGGAACTTCTTCAACTTAATAAGGAATATCTATCAAAAGCCTACAGATAGCATCATACTCAATGGTGAGGAACCTCTTGACACTGCTTTCCATATTGTGCTGGAAGCCTAACTAATTCAATAAGACAATAAAAGGAAATGTATACAGATCATGAAGAAAAAAAAAAACTGTCTTTGTAGATGACATGATTATCATTTAAAAAGAATATCTGAAAGAATTGACCAAAAAAGAAAAAAGGGGGAAAAATAATGAAAAGCACCAAGAGTGAACCCTAACATAAACCATATACTTTGAGTAATAATGACGTGTCAATCTAAGTTTACTGAATGTACAAGATGTACAAGTGTACCACTATGGTGGATGTTGATAGCAAGTTGTGTGTACGGGAATATAGGTCATATGTGGGAACTATCTGTACTTTCTGCCAATTTTTCAATCTTGCTATGATTCTAAAACTGCTATAAAAACAGCTAATTGAAAAAAGTTCAACCTCAACAGACAGAAAAAATCAAAGTAGAAGCTGATTTTTACAGTTTTGGTATACTTTAAAAGCAATGTTTTTATTAATATGCAAATAAAATACAGCACTCACATTTTTCAGCTCAGTAATGCATTATGGTGACTTCATGTAAGCAAGGGCAAAGTGTCTTTCCCAAATCTTTCTCAATTCTTCACATTGAAGTTTTCTCAACTATTTCTGGAAGTCTTTGTGGAATCTCAAGGGAAGTTGTAAGTTAGAGTGGTTAAGAGAATGATTTTAGAATTCTAGTTCTGCTATTAACCATGTGACCTTGGACAAGTAATGAAACCTTTGAGAATTCTTATATTCTCATCAGTACAATGAGGGAAATCACAGGACTTACCTCCTCCAGTTGCTATAAACATTCAAGGAAATGATGCATGCCAAATGCTTATGCAGTACTTGGCCATCGTGAGTGTTCAATCTGCGGTGACTCTGATTCTAGTCCAAAGTTTTCTCAGCAACCTCTTATATTAACCATTTCATCTTGTCCTGCACAGAATATGTAGTCAAAATCAGATTATTATGCCTTGTTGCTACAGGCAAGTTTTGACATATGGTCGGTCCCTCAAATTCACAAATTAGTTACTCAACAGCAAATACTGCTCCTATTCTCTCTTGAGCAAGCCTTATTCTCACTACCCGCCCCCCCCCCAAATAATCTTATTAAGGTCACTAATAATTTCATCTTCACCTTGCTGAATCCATTGTTAATCCTCATCTTATTTGACTTATCAGTAGTGTTGAAAAACAGCTGATTATATCCTCCATTTGGATTGCCTTTTTAAAATACAGTTTTCAGGGAATGAGGCTTTCTTGAATTTGCTCCAGTTTTACTAGTTTCCTCTGCCTATTTGGCAATTCCCTTTGCTTGCTTGCTTCCTTTTCCCTCTGGTCATTGTGTCCTAGGTTCAGTTCTTGGTACCTTATTTAAATATTATATGCCCTAGACTTCAGTTGTTAATTTCTTTCTCGTCATTATCATGATGCTCTAGGGTTCAGTTTTGATTCCATTCTCTATTCACACCCAATACCTTCTGTATGCTGATGATCCTCCATATTTTTACCTCCAGTACAAACTACTTTATTAAACTAGATTCTTACATCCATCCCCTCCTTGACATTCTGACAAGGACAGGCAGACATCTCAAAATCCCTGTGTCCAAAACTAAATTCCTTATCTTCCCCAAAATTTCCCCTATCTTTCCTATTTCAGCTGATGGCAGTCCATTCTGCTGGATATTCAGGGCAAGAATTTTGGAGTAAACTTTTTTGTTGTTTGTTTTCTTTCTCTTTTTCTTGCAGTCTATATGTCATACATTATAAAATCTTATCCTGTCTTTAAAATTTATCTAAGATCAGATCAATTCTTACCATTTCCAGTGATAATTCCCTGGTGTGAGCCCTTTGGAGGTGTGCAGTAGCCTCCTGACCAGTCTGTTCTGGAATCTGAGCTACTTAGAGTCCACTCAATGCAACAGCCAGAGTTGTTCTTTCAATTTGTAGTTCAGGTCATGTTTCTCCTCTGCTCAAAACCCTCCAAAGCTGCTAGTACCCATTTCATTTAGAATAAAAGGCAAAGTTTTTAGAAATGATTATAAGTCACCATATGATTTTCTTTACCTCCTACTCTATTGTCATCCCTCCTACTTTATTAACATTCCCACCTTGTTCACTCTGCTTCAGCCTCCCTGGCCTTCTTGCCATCTTTGAACATTCCAGTTAGTTATTCTTTTGCCTGAGGCACTTCACTGGCTGTTCTCCATCCCTGTAATACTTACCCATGAAATATTAACATGGTTACATTTCTTACTTTATTATTTATATGCCACAATTTCTATAATAATGATACTAACCTCCCTGTTTATTTACTATAATGCAATACCCTATCGATATGTATCCCTTATTATCTCTCTTTTATTCATAGTACTTAACAATTTCTGACATACTGTGTACTTATTTATCACATTTATTATGTAATCTCCCCTCTTCCCCCACATATGCATATACAATAGAATGCAAGGGTAATGAGGACAGGGAGTTTTATCTTTTTGTTCACTGAATTATCCCAAGTACCAATGAATAGTGCCTGGCCTATACTGCTCAAAACAATGTTTTTTTCTTATTAAGTAATTGAACCATTAAGAACCTAATGCTAAATGTAAACCAGGCACCATTTTGAATCCTTAAGAGTAAATTTTTTTGTATATTCTATATTTACTCACTTAACAAACTTTGAGCCACCACTCAATGCTAACAGAAGAGATTTTGTATTTAGCATTTATACACCAGACACAAAAAATCTAATAATCTTATGATGAATGCATCAGACTTGCTCTCTAGGAGCTCAGGATCCTGTAGGAAAGGGACTGAGGAGTAGACAGGCACTTATGTCACAGTGGGAGGTGTCATGAAAGGGGGTACTCAGGAGAAGCACTTCATCTGCACAAGAGGAGAAGTGATTTACAGAATGCTTTCTGAAGGATACTGAAGGATAGAGAAAGCATGAGAAATTCAAGTATAGGAAAGAAAGCCATGACAATCCATCGGTAAGAACCTATAAGAAATTCAATGTTTGGAGCCTAGAGTTCAAATTGCAGGGGAGTGAGGGGAAGGATATAGGAGGCAGATGAAGAGCCTTGTAAGGAATATTAAGGAGTTTGAACATTGAAATCTGTGCTTTACATGACAATCTGTATCCTATATATTATCTGTTTTAATGGACTTCACAAACTAATCCTGGTTACAATTGCAATTAATATACGATTAAGCTGCTAGTATTCTGCTAAAATGTAGTGGGGGAATTACTTTCTCTTCCCTATCCCCCAATTTGTCAAATGTACATATGCAATCTGGTGCCAACATCTGTTAGGATCCCAGAGGAGAGCCTCCTGTGCTCCCATATTTCAGAACAGTTTTGCCTGTGATGCTTTTTCTTCTTCCTTTAGAAGCTCTGCCATTCTTTGCTCGATTGTGAATCTACAGTGTACTGTGTTTGTTGTGTATTGTCACCCATTACTTGTCCACGGCTCTTCACCTTCCTTTGTTACCCAAAATGTACTCTATTTCTGATTATACACACTCCCCACTGTCAAGAAAGCAGTACTTTATAGTGGTTTTTGTTTGAGTTTTTCTATAAAATCTCTGAGAAACCAGTAGTTTTCCATTTGTGTATGTCATAGTCATGGCACTCTGTGTAATAGATATGAAAGTAACTGGCATACTCCAGAGAGATGGTGCACAAGAAGTAGGGAAGGATAGATAAGGCATTTCATAGTTTAACAAAATGTAAGTCCTAGCATCGCTTTTTTAAAAAAAATTAAAAGTAAATTTTTATATATTGTCTTTAAGAAAGACTTGTAGACATTTGTCTTTCAAAACTCAAATGTCAGTAGTCATAACTGAAAAAAAAAAATCCAAAGAATATGAGTCAGGTAGATTGTTGAGTACTTTGGAAGACGTGATGGGAAAACACTTGTAGAAGCTAACAGGGTCCTTGTGTTCCTGAGGAAGGTTTAAGAGGGAGAGAAGGCAGCAGGATCTGTTCTCTTTGTTCAGAGGCCCAGGAACAAATGAAGATTTCACATTTGATCCCCTCAGCAATGTCAGGATGCCTCTTGAAGAGGAATGAATGCATTGTTTCCAAGCACGCAGAGACTTTTTACAGATGCCAGAAACAATGCCCAGATCATTCTTATCTTTCAGATTAGCATTTCTAAAGAATTGGTCACATTCAAATTCAGCAAACATTTATTATGAGCAAACTGTATATAAAGTACTATCCAAAACATTTTCACAATAATTTTACTTTCATAGCAAGATGGTAAAGCAGATGTTTACTTGGATAATTTTCTTGCTTCCCTCCCTCCTTCCTCTCTTCCCTTCTTTCCTCCCTCCTTTTTTCTCCTTCCTCTCCTCCCTCCTTCCATCCCTCCTACCTTTCCTGTGATGAGAATTCTTAGGATTTACTCTAACAACTTTCATATATACCATACAGCAGTGTTAACTGTAGTCATCATGTTGTACACATCATTCCCAGTACTTTCTTACCTGGAAGTTTGTACTTTTTGACCACCTTCCTTCATTTCCTCTCTGTGTGGCCCCCTACTCATCCCCTGCCTCTGGTATTCACAAGTCACAATTATGAGCTCTGATGTGTTTTTTTTTAATATTCTACATATAGGCAATATCATATAGCATTTATCTTTCTTTGTCTGAATATTCCATTTAGCATAATGCCCTCAAGGTCCATCCATGTTGTCACAAATGGCAACATTTCCTTCTTTTTATCATAGGATAATACTCCATTATATATATATATGTTTTTTATTTTTTATTTTATTATATATTTATATCTTTATTATGCATTATATATATGTATACATAGACATATATATATATCACAGATTCTTTATCCATTCATTTTTTTTTTTTTAATTTTATTTATTTATTTATGATAGGCACACAGTGAGAGAGAAAGAGAGGCAGAGACACAGGCAGAGGGAGAAGCAGGCTCCATGCACCGGGAGCCCGATGTGGGATTTGATCCCGGGTCTCCAGGATCGCGCCCTGGGCCAAAGGCAAGCGCCAAACCACTGTGCCACCCAGAGATCCCTATCCATTCATTTTTTGATAGACACTCAGATTATTTCCATATCTGGGTTATTATAAGTATTGCTTCTGTAAACATAGTAGTTTAGATACCTCTTCAACATAGTATTTATGTTTCCTTTAGACATATTTCCCAAAGTGGAATTGCTTGATTACATGTTCTATCTTTAATTTTTCGAGGAACTTCCATACTGTTTTCAAGAGTGGCTGCACCAATTTACAATCCCTTCAACAGTACATAAGGGTTCCCTTTTCTTCATATCCTCACCAGCATTTGTTATCTCTTGTCTTTCCCATGATAGCCATGCTCACAAGTGAGAAGTGATAGCTCATTGTGGTTTCGATTGTCATTTTCCTGACGATTACTGATACTGAGCATCATTTCATGTATATATTAGCCATTTGTATATCTATTTTAGAAAATGTCTGTTGAAATCCTCTGCCAATTTTTAATATTGGATTGTTTGATTTTTTGCTATTGAGTTATATGTATTCCTTATAGACTTTGAATATTAACCCCTTATCAAATATATCATTTATAAACTTTTTTCTATTCAGTAGGTTGCCATTTCATTTTGTTGATCACTTATTTTGGTATGCAAGTTTTTAGCCTGATGTAGTCTCTATTGTTTTGTTGTTGTTGTTGTGTTGCTTGTGTATTAGGTGTCATATCCAAAAAATAACTGCCAAGAACCATGTCAGAGAGTGTTTTTCCTTATTTCTTTTTTCTTCTAGGACTGTTATGGTCTTAAAGTGTTTAATCCATTTCAAGTTAATTTTTGTAAGTGGTGTGACCCACAGGTCTAGTTTTATTATTTTAGATGTGCATATTCAATTTTCCCAGCAACTAGAGACTTGTCATTTCTCTACTGAGTATGTTTGGCTTGTTTGTCAAATATTAATTGACTATACATGCATGAGTTAATTCTGGGCTCTCATTTTGATTGGTCTATGTGTATTTTAATGCCAGTATCATACTGTTTTGATTACTATAGCATTATAATATAGCTTCAGATCAGGAAGGATGCTGTCTCCTGCTTTGTTCTTCTCAGGATTGTTTTGGCTATTTGGAGCCTTTTGTGTTTCATATAAATTTTAGAATTTTTTTCTACTTCTAAAAAAATATCATTAGACTCTATGGGGATTGTAATGAACCTATAGATGACTTTGGCTAGTATGGACATTTTTAACAATATTAATTATTTTAATCCATGAGACATTTTATTATTTTGGTGGTATTTTCAAATGAGATTGTATTCTTTACATCCTTTTCAGATAATTCATTGCCACTTAACTATTAATATCAATGTGATGGTAAAAGTAAGTGGTATGGCAAGTTAAAGGTATGCCAAATTTATGAGTCTTATACTGGTATGAGCTTGTACAAACTGCAATAAGCTCCAAAAATAGCAACTACAATAGTAATAACCCCTCTATTCCCACCCCGGTGCAGCCACTTGTATTTCTAGAGATTCCCTCCCCCTCCCCCCCAAAAAAAATTGAATCTCAAAGTATAAGGTTGGAGAAGAGTAAAAAATGCCAGAAGAAAAGTAAGTGAGGATCAAGACAAGTCTACAGGTCTTATAGTAACTTCAGTCTGTGTTCTGGACTGCTGGATTCTATGAGAACAGGAGATCTGTGGGAGCCACCTGGGTGGCTCAGTGGTTTAGCATCTGCCTTTGGCTCAGGGCAAGATCCTGGGGTCCTGGGATTGAGTCCCTCATCAGGCTCCCTGTTGGGAGCCTTTCTTCTCCCTCTGCCTGTGTCTCTTCCTCTCTTTCTCTGTATCTCTCATGAATAAATAAATAAAATCTTTTTTTTTTTTTTAAAGGAGATCCTCTCTGCATCTCTTATCAGTATTGGTGAACATTCCTGTATGAGAACAATGCTACTTGGACTGATTCTGTTTTCTCTTGCTGGGGATCTCATTCCTAACACGAGCAATGAACGTCAATCTTACTTAGCTAAAGCGAGCCTTCTGATTTCAAGGAGAAAAATACAACAGGTCATTTGAGTTAGTAGGGGATACTTGCCTTCAACCCTGCATTGAATCCTATTTTTGCTAGTTATCATAAATCTCACCTCCTAGAATAGCTGGGTTGATTTTGGTGCCATGAATTCTGTTTTCCTGCACATTCTGTATTTATTTTTTGGCATAGATTATGAAGCACATGATTGTTGAATGTTCATTGGTGCTTCATACACCCTAGGATCTAGGCCCTTATTATTTGCCTTCTATAATAAATTCATAAAATCTACATATTTATTTCATGGAAAAAACTTTAGACTTCCTTGAGCAATGTGCAACTCTTCTATCTCATTTAAATCTCAACTCAGCAAACATAGCTATAATATGTACCATGTGGAGCCATAAATCCTTCAGGCAGGCAAGGACCTTTTTGAATTTGCCACCCTGCTGTAGATGCCAAGGGCAAGCTTCCCTAAAATGTGCCACTTTGGCGTATTATTTTACATAAAAGTTACATAAGAGATAGCCTCTGCAGGAAAAGCACTCAGACTCTCCTCTGACCCCCTGAAAGCAGGAAATAAATCTCCCATGTGAAAGGTACCATCCCTGTACCAGGAGGGAAAGAGACATCCTCATCAGACATGGGAAATTTAGAGCCCAAAAGTCTGTATAAACAACCCTTATTGATTTCTACTAATTGACCACCCCAGCCCAAATTCTGTTTAGAATTCCTTACTAATTAAAATTTCCAAAGCTAAGTTTTCTTTGCCCTGTCAATTCCTTACAGATTTATTGTCTCTGTCTATAAAGTATAAGAACTGCCTGCCTTGGTCATTACTTTAGATCTCAGTTTTGTAACTGGGCTTAAGTGTGCACATGATAAAACTTTTTAAATCCCATTAATCTGTTTCATGTAAATTTAGTTCTTAGTCCAGCTGGAAGACCTTGATGGTAGAGAACAATTTTTCTTTCCCTTCACTGGTAAGAAGCTGATAGTTACCTTAGAGGTAGACTGATTTGACTATCCAGGAAGTCATACAGACTTCCTCTTTTTTTGTTCTTGAGATTTGTTCACAATTTCTTCCTTACACATAAAAATTATTGTATATGGTTGGTTATATAAGCTAATATGTTTTCTATTCTGGGGGCAACTTTAAGAACTTTTAAGAGAAAAAAAAAAGAAAAAACATTTTAAGAGTACTTTTTTTTCCTATGTGATTTCTTTCATTATCTCTGATGCAGATCCTAACCTGTGAAATGTAGCTCCACTCTGTATCCTGTACATTCTCTCTGGCTACCATAGGTGGTATAGATACTCTTTATCCAAATCAAATGCTTTCAGTCTTCCAGGCCAACCTCAAAGCCCCCATTTCCACGAAACATTATTGCCCTTTACCCAGAACTTCATTCCTCTTCTGTTGATCCACCAGCATCTGTGTTGGTGTCTGAACTTTCATTCTACCTATCTTAACTGGGAGTGATTGTGGGATGCCTTGTATTTCCACTGGACTATTAGGAAGTTCCCTGGGATATTGCGAACCTCTTTGCTTTCCTTGGAATGCCCAGCACTGAGCTATGCCTGAATGTGTATTTACTGAGTTAAAAAAAAATAATAAACGTATATATTGGAAATAGGGAAATTTCCCAGCTCATTTAAGCTCAGGCTATTTCCATGTAAGTAATTTGTGAGGATCAGCCCAGATATTCCTGGTTGGTTAATTTTCTATATAGATAAGTACTTTCTTTAGTAATTTAGAATGAGGTTCTTTATCTAAATAGCCATCATATAGCTAATGTCTTTAAAATTGACATCAGCCTATTATAAATGTTGAGATAAACATAATAGAAAAACACTGCATAGACATTGGTAGATCTGCATTCTAGTTTCAGCTCTGACACTATTATGTTATGTGACCTGAGTGAGTTCTTTTTTATTTCTGAGCCTAGCTGCTTTAGGTACAAAATGAAAAGAATATGCTATGTAGCTCTTTTCTTGTGGTTCTGCTGAAGTATCTCTCAAATCAGTGGTTCTCAATGCTAGTTTTATATCAGAGTGGCCAAGGAGCTTTAATTTTAAAGACAAGTAACAACAGAAACAAAACTCGGATGTCCAAGTTGTTTTTCCAGAGAGTCTGATATCCATGTGCTTGAGGTAGGAGCTAGGCTTCTTATGTACCAGAGCACTATCTAGTAACATTTCAGGTTAGTATAGTATGCACATAGATTTGCCAACAACTGTCCTAAGTTAAAAAAAAAAAGTGAATATAGACTCCAGGCACATGAGGGGTTATACTCTGAAACAGCCCAATGCAAAATCTCAATTTTTCAGTGTCAAATATATCTTAAAACTAGCCTCAAATTGTTTGTTTTATTGAAAAATATTGAAAACCTATGCTCATTTTACTCTAAAATTTATATTTTAAATTACTCATTATTGAATATAATTTAAATTTTTTTTAAATTTTTTTTATTTGAATATAATTTATTTCAGAATGATGTGTGCTATTTTCTTGTAGCTTTGTATATCCTCTGATGTACCACTGGGGTACATAGAGGAACACTGGGCTTGATAATGTCAGAGATGATTTCCAATTCAAACACCTATTCAGCGATATTTGGAGCTGGATACATATTACTCAACTTTAAATGTGTGGTTTCCACCCTCTGGACCTTGCATACAAAGCAACACTTATATTGCCCATGCCTACACAGCAAAACAAGGTGTTAAGAAATTCTGTTAGTGTTTAACTTTGAACTGCTAACAGATAACATAATACTGATTTTGTTATATTAGATGCCATACTTTTAAGAGCTAACTCTATAGAAATAGACAATTCTCTGAAAGCATTGGCAGCTATTGATGGGATCCAAAAGTGTGTTCATAGTCTCTCCCCAGTTCACTCTACCCCTCTCTGGAAGAATATTCTGCATTTCCAGACTGATTTTCAAGGTTTTATAAGGTAGAAGTAAGTTAATAAGCTAATACGGATAAAACCAAAAAAAAGAGAAGAGGAAAGGTTTAATAAAATTCTAGGCTCACTAACATACAAGAAGAGAGGGAGAGAGAGAGAGAGAGAGAGAGAGAGAGAGAGAGAGAGAGAAGCTACCCACATTCTAAGAGCATTGATGCTGCATTGCATAAAGGGGCTTAGAAGAAGAAAAAGTCATATGAGTAGGGTCATAGGAACAGAGTCATCTTTAATATCTCTTGAGAAACATACAAAATTAATAATATTTAAGAATTAATCTTGACTCTGGATTCCATTCCATGTTCATTACTTGGGGGCATAGATTCAGCCATGGGATCAATGATTTTTTAAGAGTTTCACAACCTTTTAAACTTCAGTGTATTAAAATGAAAATAGCATAATTCAAGGTCAGTGGAACAGATTCTGAAGGTGTAGAGGGATTCACAGTAGCAATTCTAGGGAGTATACAGCTCTGAAGGTAAGCCCTGGTTCTATTGGGGAGATTTTTGCTTTTTTCCCTACTTGGGTTAGGACCTCTTGATTCACAGTGAGATCAGAAGTTTTGTGTGAAGCTGGCGTACTATGTCAGCCAAGCAAGCAGAGACCACTAGGAGCTCTTAAAAGTATGCTATCATGCCAGCCCTCTTGAGGTGGCAACTGCTTACTGTCATTGAAGATTTCATGGGAGCCACATCTGATTGGCTTGCAAAGACCAAACAAAAGAGCAGAGCAGAAAAAAACAGACATTTGGGCCCCCCCATGATTACCAGTCATGGGTTCTGTTATCCATTTTCTGCCAAACCATATTTGGTTTCCTCTAACAATTCCAAGTTTTTAGTTGCCCCAAACTTGTAGTACTTTTATACTCTGTTGAAGATTCCCATTTAATGCCAAAATGCAATAAAATTATAATATAAAAAAGAGCAATGAAAATGGAAGTAAAAGGGAATTGAGATATTTAAAAAATCCATACCATGGAGTAGCATAAGAGGCCCATTCTGAGAGAAAAGTAATTGAGTTTCACATCAAAAAATGGACTGTTGACATATGTAGGAAACTACAGTACAACACCTGACCTACTATTATGATTTTCACATAGTTTATCTAGCATAGCAGTCACCCCAGATCTGGTGTCTCAAAACATGATACTCAGAATATTCAGGTTTCGAATGAAAATCACTCATCATACCAAGAACCAGGAAGACCTAAAACTGAATGATAAAATGAAACAATGGATGACGACATCACTAAGATGACAGAAATGCTTGAATCATCTGACAAAAACTTTAAGAGCAGCCATCCGAGAAATGTTTCAGTGATTATGATCATCTCTGAAACAAATAAAAAGAAAATCTCAGCAAGAAAATGGAAAATTTGAGATAAACCATGTAGAAAGTTTAATATAAAATATAGTAACCAAAATAAAACTCAATGGGAATGGTCAACAGCCAATTGAGAAGACAGAAGAAGGAATCTGTGCACTTAATGCCGAAGCAATAGAAATTACAGAATCAGAACCACAGGGAAAAAGTAAGCTGAAAAAAAAAAGAGCCTAAGGAACATGTGAGAATATAAGAGCTAACATTCCTATCACTGAATTCCTGGAAGAATGGAAAAAATAATAGCTAATTAGGTAATTTGAAACTTTGCAAACTTGGCACAAAATGTAAGGATACAGATTCAAGGAGCCTAGGAAACCCCCAACAGCATAAATCTAAAGAAATTCAGACCAAGACCCACTATAATTAAATTTCTGAAAACTAGAGATAAATTTAAAATCATGGTGAAAAACAAGGAAAAAAAACTGCTTCATTGTAGAGAGGAAACCCTCCAAATGACATAATGTCTCACCAGAATCTATGATGACCAGAAGGAATTAGCATCATATTTTCAAGTACTTAAAGAAAGAAAAGTCAACCCAAAATTCTATATCCAGTAAAAATATCATTTTTTTTCTAAGAAACAAAAGGGAAAATCAAGGTATTTTCAGATGAAATAAAACTAAGATAATTTGTTACCAGAAAATCTACCCTAAAAGAAAACAAAGGAAATTTCTTTAAACAGAAAGAAAATGATAAGAGTAGGACTCTTGGGATACCAGAAAGGAAAAAAACAAAAACAAAAACAAACAAACAAAAAAAACCAAGGTAAGCCAAAAATGTGGATAAATACAATGATAGTTTTCCTCTTGTTGAGCTTTCTGTGTTCTTTGAAAAATGAAGCAAAAATTATAGCATTGATGTGTTTCTAAATGTATTAGAGAAAATATTTAAGGCAATTATATTTTTAAAATGCTATAGATTCAATTGTGCTTCCTGCCCCATTCATATGTTGAAGTCCTCTCTCAATCTGATGAGATAGACCTTTGAGAGATAATTAGTTTAAATGAAGTCATCAGGATGGGGGCCCCCATGATGGAATTAGTGCCCTTATAAGAAGAGACACTAGAGTGTGTGCTTGATCTTTCTCTCTCTTCCTGCTGACTTCTCTCCTTTTCTCTTCTTTCTCTCTCTTCCTCTCTTCCCCTCCCTTTCCCACTTCTCCTAACCCTTCTCTTTTTCTCTCTTGGCCATGTTAAGATACAATGTGAAGGTGACCTTCTGCAAGCCAGGAAGACAGTCCTTATCAGAACCAGACCATGCTGGCACCCTAATCTCAGACTGTCAGCTTCAGTAACTGTGAGAAATATATTTATTTTATTTAAGCCACCCAGTCTAAGGTGTTTTGTTATGGCAGCCCTTGCTGACTATGACACACATCAAGGAGGGGAAAGGACATAAAAAGAAGTAGGATTTTCATTCAACAAAGTAAAATGACAATATAAATAAACTATTAAATTATTTATATATAATATACCCATGGTAACCACTAAAAAAAGCTATACAAAGAAATAGACTAAAAAACACTATAGATAAATCAAACTGGAATTCTAAAAATATTAAAGTCATCCACAGAAAAATAGGAAAAAGAAAGAGAAACTAATAATAATCCAGAAAATGGCAAACTTAAAGCCCTGTTACATCAATAATTACATTACATGAAAATGATCTAAATGCGCCAATGAGAAAACCCAGATTGACATAGTGGATTATAAAACATGACCCATCAATATGTTGTCTACAAGAAAGTCACTCTAAGTATCCTACAGGCAGTTTGATAATAAAAGAGTAAAAAAGAAATATTATTTAAATAATGAAAGCAAGGAAGAGTGCCCATATTAATATCCAATAAAGTAGATTTTAATCACATAGAAAATTACCAGAGATAGAAAGGGAGATTATATACCATAAAAGTGTCAATGCATCGAGTAGATACAGCAATGTATATGCACTGAACAACAAAGCTGCAAAATACACGAAGCAAAATCAGAACTGAAAGGAAAAATAGACAACTTCACAATTAAAACTGAAGGCTTTAACATCCCTCTCTCAGCAATTGATAAAAGAACTAGACAGAAAATCACTAAGGATACAGAAGAATCCAACACTATTAGCATGATCTAATCGATATTTATTGAACACTCTATCCAACAAAAATAGAATACAAACTCTTTTCAAGTGCTTACAGAACATATATCAAGATAGAACATATACTGGGCCACAAAACAAACCTCATTGAGTTTAAATGAATTGAAAGAATCTCAGTGAAATCAAACTAGAAATTATTAACAGAAAGATAAAAACATCATCTTCAAACATTTGGAAACTAAACAGCATGTATCTAAATATTTCATATCTAAATAATTCATGGGTCAAAGAGGAAGTCTCAAGAGAAATTTAAAAAACATTGAGATAAATGAAAACATTGAGATAAATGAAATATATCAAAATGTGTCAGACATAGCTAACATAGGATAGAGAGGAACAGTTAAAGTGCTAAATACATATATGAGAAGAAAGGAAAACTCTCATATCAATAATCTAAGCTCCCACCTCAAGATCCTAAAAACTAGCAAAACAAAGAAGAAAGAGAAAAATAATAAATATAAGAGTAAGAATGAATGAAATTGAAAACAAAGTACCTACTTCATAATAACCATTTAAAAATTGGTAATCATATCATTATTGTCTATCCAAGGCTAAAGTGTTTGCTCTTACCCTCCTTTCGAAAATATTTTTGAGGGCAGCCTGGGTGGCTCAGTGGTTTAGCACCACCTTTGGTCCAGGGCATGATCCTGGAGACCTGGGATCGAATTCTGCATCGGGCTCTATGCCTGCTTCTCCACCTGCCTGTGTCTCTGCTTGCCTCTGTGTCTCTCGTGAATAGGTAAATAATAATAAAATCTTAAAAAATAAAAAAATATTTTTGAGAATTTACTCAAATATACAAATATTTCTTATTTATAAACTATATACTGATATTTGTCTAGATATTCTCTCCACATGCTAAGAATAAACAAAATTTTAAATACATAAAATAGATAAAAGACATGATATTTTCATTTTCAGGGGCTTGTCTTGGGCCCCTCAATTCGGAGACCACTGATTGAACATCATCATCAAAGAGTTACCTATTCTTTAAAGCTCAGCTGAAGTTCCATATCTTCCAGGAAGCTCCTCCTTAATCACCCCTGTTCCCAGGGAAAGCTCTCTTCTCTAAACACCTATAGTAATTCTGACTGTGCCTCTTATTTTATACATATACCATTTTACTGATCATGTCAACCACAGTCTTATATGATTCCTGACATAAGTGCAATCCTCAAAAGGACATATAAAAACCTGAGGATTTGAGTACTTGACAAAGAAATAAGGGAAGGAAAATAGCAAATATTCTTACAAAGATAATACATATTAAAAATCTAGCGGTTGAGTGAATGGGAACTGGATGAACTTTTTTTTTTTTTTTTTTTTCCTCAGATGTTGAAGTAAGGGTCATAAACTGACAGTCCAGGGGCCAAAGTCAGTCTACATTTGTGGTATTTTTGCCCAGAACAGTGTTTTGGATTATGTTTTATGTAATTGCCTTTAGACTGGACATGCATTCTTTTTGTTGTCTATGACTTCCTCACTCCTAAATTTGATAATACTTCAGGTGTTTTTACTTTCCAATCCCCTAATGTAATTTGACTTTGACAACCCTCTGAGCGTATTCATAATTTGTAGGCCAGTACACTAAAGTACAAAGAGTAGCAATCTAAGAATCAGAAGACTTGAGTTCTAAGGTCAGAGTGTTAACCTGTGTCACCCTGGGCAAGTCCTGTGGTTTCTCTAAAACACAGATCCTTCAGTGACAGAATGGATAGTTACCCAGTGCATCTCATGGGGCAAATGAGAAGAATGGTTAAAAACTGTAAAATGACTGCATAAAATATTAGAGTTATTTTCACATGACCTCTTAGTTCACTTCCTAATGTGAAGTATCTTTTTCCTATGATTCTAGAAAAACCATTGGAATTACAACTTCTGTTTCCTGACAAAGCCATCAGCCCCATAGCTGTGCATATAAATGGATACGCTACTTAGAGTTAAGAAGATAAAAATGTTAGAAATCCTTGACTGGTTTTCTGATAAAATTATAATTGCAGTACATGAAAGAAATGCATTTTGCATTATATGTTGGCATCTCAGGAAATTGTGTGATGGAGTTTGATGATAGCCCATCTGCAAGATTAATTGCAAATTGGCTTGAATATGAACACTGTCATCAGGATTGAAAACTGTCAGAGAATATAATGGCAAAGCTGACAAAGGGTGGTAGTGAGTGGCATGAGAGGCCGCAAAGAGTTCAAAGTGTCTAAAGGAGGGCTTTCTGAGATCATAGTTCAGCCCAATCTCATTACCATCTTCATTAACTACTCCAGAAAGGGGCTGTAGGTCTCCTTAGAGTAATTTGCAGAGTGTGCTTAGTTGGGAGGGGCTGAAAACAAAGACATGCAAAATCACAGTGAGGAATCAAACATGTTACAATGGAATTTTAGGCAGATTTCAGATACTGGGGACATGAGCATTTGATTGTGACTATTGGCAATGCTTTTCCTTTCTGTCTGTTGAACTTAAAACCAGATTCTAAATTCTTCCAGTTTCTCTATAAGGTCTTCCTGGGCCATTTCAAAGAGAGCCATCTTTGGCTCTCTTTGAAATTCTGTAGATTTTTCCTATCATAAGATTATTTATTTGGGCTTAAAGAAATGAAACCAAATCTCACTCCTCCCTAAATTGTAATTTCCCTGAGGCAGAGGATAACCTATAATCTTTCATAAAGCTTGTAGTATCTAGCATGTTGGCATATTCACATTACTTTAGAATTTGGATTTGATTTTTTTGGCCCTGTTTCCATTATCCTCTTTTGAACATATGGTATCAGCTTCCTTACTGCCCCTCAACCCCTTCAATCTCCTCTGTTCTCTTTGCAATGCCCTTCCATTCTTTTAACACGTGGTTACAAATCTTTCTGACATGCTTACATGGTCATGTCATTTCTTTTCTCTGAAAATTGTGGTGGTTCTTCTTTGCTACTGGATCATGTCCAAACATGGTAGCCTGGTTCCTGCCACCCTGCTACATCTGTTCTCATCCTATTTCCCTATCTTATCTTCTATTTTTCCTTATCAAATGGCTCCTGGCAATTTTCTGCCCATCAAAACCACACACATGGGCCTACCTCTTTCTTTTTGATTATACAGCTGCCTTTCCTCCAATCCTATTTACATCCCCTAGTTCCCCTATTGAAGTATTCACCTTGCTTTGCTGCCTTCCTAATAGTAACTTTGGTTCATACTGAGATAACTGCACAAACATGGGCTTTATCCTGACACTTCCGTCTCTCTCACACCACCCTCCCACATCTAATCTAAAACCTGTCACGATGAAGTACTTATGATTTTACCCCCTGATAATCTCCTGAATTGGTCAATTTCTTCACCTCTTTTGCTAATGCCACAGCAATCTGTCTCCTGGAGTATACAATATATTCCTAGTTGGTCTCCCTTCTAACTCCTTTCCTGCTTTGCAATGCAATCAAATCAAGTCATTCCTATGCTCAAAACCCTGCAATTATTTTTGGTTACTCTAAAATCAAAATATATATGTAGACTACCGAGGCCCTGCAAGTTTGGACATTATATTCACAGTTTTATATTCTGTACCAGCCTATCCAAAGGTCACACAATTTCTCGATGCCTTAGTCACTCTGGCCTTTTTTCATATCTCTAAACATACCATTTTTCCTTGCCCTTTGGAACATTTGATCACACGGTGCCCTCTATTGGAATACTCCTCCTTTTTCCATCTTGTTAACCCTATGCCCATCCCCAGAGTCTGAGTTCAAGCATAATTTCTCCAGAAGAATTTTTCTTGAGGTCTCAGAGATATCCTGCTGTATATTCTCATAGCATTCTGCACTTCTTCACTGTAAACCATCACCTGTGTACTTTGATGTTTATACGCATAATTTTTTGAATAATGTCTATCTCTTGTACTGTGGCTGTATCACTTTATGAGAGCAATACCTTTCTGGGTTTTGTATACTGTTATATTCTCATCTCTTAACACAATGGATTCAAATTTTATAGAGTCATATACTTGCTGAAAGACTTGAGAAAATGACTAGTTTCAAGTCTCTCTTTTCCCATCTATAAATGATATAAGTAAACCATTGTTGTATGGTTTAAATGCAAAATATTAGTAAAGCTCTCAGCACAACATCTAGCCCATGATATTACATTAATGGTATTATTTTAATTACAATCATGTTTGAAAGAACTACCAGGTTGTGTCTTGGATGCAGGCCATATTTCCTCCTTTAAATGGTAATTTTGTACAGTCTCTCTGATAACTTAGGGCAGAGAAAGCTACTAACAAAAGAATGCTTATTTACCATTATCTTTACAAGTAAGCCACTTACAGACTCTGCCAGCACTATCACCATGCTTTTTTCCATCTTATATGCTACAGTGAATTTCCAAGCAGGTGGAAAATACAGTTTTATAAGTATTTCTAGAGCTACTCAGGGAATACCAATAGGTCAACAAAACTATCAGGTTATTAGGCTTGTCTATCATGTGACTAGTGCCTCACATTCCCTTGAAAATAGTAATAGGTTCAAGGATGGTTGTGAGATGCAATATAGGCCAATGAGAAATGAAACCTTTCCCTGAGATTTATGAGAAGGTATACTTGATTTCCTCCCAAGGTGTGAAGTCAACAGTTTATAGGACTTGTTGAGAGAATCTAGAGTTTATGCAGAAGAAGAACCAAAATATGAAAGAGAGAGAGAGAGAAATCAAGATCTAGATCTTGGTGACATCGGTTTGCTTTGAAATAAGCTATTCCTGAAGCCACATTTCCCCCAGGATTGTTCAGCTACAAAAGACATAGATTTCCTTAATAAATAGAAGATAATTAAAATTGGATTTTCTGTCAGTTGCAATCAAAATAGTCCTGAGAGATTCATGGCTTCTAAGAAAAGATGAAATTTTAGACAACTCTTAGAGATTGTCAGGTGTATAAAGAGGTTGATTCTTCAACATATAAGAAAAGAAACTCCAGTCTGCGAGCATGCCTGATTTCTGAAAGCCAGAATCCTTCATAGTTCCTGCCATGGACTTTGCCCATAGTCAACAAATGTTAGTTAAATTAATACACAAGTCAATTAATGGAAATGTGAAAAGAAATACAGCAATGCCCAAAGGAAAGAATTCTAGGAGGAGGGGAGGGGGAAAAATTAATTTGTTCCCACACTGTATTAAAAGATTGGAGAGAAAGACTGACTCTAAAAGCTATCTACTGGATAGTGTAAAAGTATTGGTGTCATAAAACATGCAAATTAAAATTCTGCTGTAGCCAGATAACATTGCATTAGCCATTCAATGTTTATTCTGAGACTAACAATGATTCTAATGCAAAGAATGGTAATTAATTGGTACTGCTGATCCTGTCACACCATCTTTTCCTCCTATGTCCAGGAGCCCTGTTAGAATGACAGTGTCCCGGAGTCCAAGGCCATTTAAGCTGCCTAGAGACCACCATCACCATCAGTAACAGAAATAGGCATGAGACACTTGATTGTTGAAATTCTGTGCCCTCCTCATTTACCCACCCATGCTTTCTTTGAGATCTCCTATCAAACATCATTTTCTCAGTAAGTCTCGCCTGATAAGGTTCAAATCTTGCTATCTTTTGCTTTCATAGCAACTTGTATTTCTCATTCTTTGCATTATTCATAGTTGTAATTTATCTGGTTAATGAACTGGGTACATTTTGACTTTAACTCTGGGCAGTAACCTCTTTGAGGATAGGGACAATAGCATGCTTATTTACTCACTTTTGTGTCTCTCTTATTACTACCTAACATAGTGCTTCACAGTGGGTGTTCATAGTTTGTTCAGTGAACTAGTTAACCTGTATTAACTTCCTTGCAAATTTCCTCTCTCCATCTCTCTTCCTTTTAAACTCCTCCCTCTTTCTTTTTTTCCCCTAGGTTTAGAATTTTGCTAGTAATACAAGATAGAATTTTAGCAGAAGCAGAAAGAATGAATAGAGGATGACTTCTAAAAGGAGAAGACAAAAAATAATAAATTGATAAATGAAGGAAGTAATTTCAAAGCATGCTTCCTGCTGTGAAGAAAATCAGGTTCATGGGATGGACAGTGATGTGAGGGGCTACTTCAGACAGTATAGTTAGAGATGACCTTCCCAGAGAAGTGGCTTCTGAGTTGAGATTAAATTAGAAGGAAAAAGTCGCTACTGGTGAAGTCTAGAAAATGTGTAATTCAATCAGAGGGAAGCATAGGTAATCTTAATTATCTACTTCTGTGCCCAGAAACAGACAACTGGGAACTGGGCGGGGAGGAGTTGGGAGGATAAAACAAACATGCCATTCAATCGGTAGCAGGACTCTTAGATTGCATTCGGTTCTGAAACTTAGCTTCTGTGACTCAGTTTCTTCATCTGTAAAAAGTCTCTGTCTCAAAAGTAAACAGAATATTATTTGTTTGACATCTCTTTTGACTTTGATATACTATGAGTCTGCTATATCTGTACACTGGGTGTGTTGGGAAGCACTGGCATTTTGACTTCATTTAATCTATGGTCCTCCAAGATTTGGCCCTGGTTTTCCTGTTAAATTTCCTATCCTGTCATTTCCCTCAAAATACCCTGTGCACCGAAGCAAAGCCTTGCTTTCTGTACATACCGTACATGTCCCTGCATTTGTTGTCTTTGCTGTCTGAATAGAATGCTCTTTCTCTCAACTCTGGAAATGAAAATCTTCACTACTTTGGGGAAGATGAAACACTTTTGTACATGACTAGGAAGCCCTCCCAGATCGTACTAGTAACATGTAACCTATTACTTTTTAGACCTCCCTTGAAGCTTGTGCCTTTCTTCCAGCACTTTCAACATGCCTACCCCAAGGCAGAATTATGAAGGCTGAAGTTTTCTGTTCTAATTGACTCTGAGCCCCTTAAAATCAGTGCTCACCTCCTCTATTGCCTCACACATAAGCAACACCAAATCACAATATACAAATGGAGACTTGTGTTGCAAGACTTGTTGGCAAAGAGCAAATTAACAAGGATTGACCAATGGGCCTCTTCTTTTATTTCATTCTTTTGAAGTATAATTAACATATAATGTTATATTAATTTCAGTTGTACAATATAGTGATTTGACAATCCCTATAAATTACTCAGTGCTTACCATGAGAAGCGTAGACACTATCTGTCACCATACAGTGTTATTACAATATCATTGATGATATTCCCTATGCTATAATTTTCATCTTACAACTTATTTTATGACTGACATTTTGTACCTCTCTAATTTCCTTTATTTTACCTATCACCCCTCTGGCAACCACCAGTTTGTTCTCTGTATTTAAGAGCCTGGTTTTTAGAGGCTTGTTGTTATTATCGTTTGTTTTGTTTTTGTTTAGATTTCACATATAAGTTAACTCATATAGTATTTGTCTTTCCTTGCCTATTTTATTTGGCACAATATGTTCTAGGTCCATTCATGTTGTCACAAAGTAGTTTCTTGAATGGCTAGCTAATTGATTGATGGCAGGATTTATTTTCAATTAGTAACGTCCTCCCTGAATATGGGAGAAAAGAGTAGCAGTACATAAGTTTTGAATTCACCATTTGTATAGGTTATAGAGGTTTGCCCAGATGAGGGGTAAGGAAAAAAAAAACATATATCCAGCATTTTGAGTGTAAAGCAAAGACTACTCTACTTATTACCTGGATAATAAGAAACTTCCTGGGAATATCAGTTGCTTTGAATTTTTGCATGATAAGCAGAGTATCATATTTATGATTGTGACCTCCCACCAAAGTTTTGTTGATATAATTGATTGGCAGGGTCTAGCTCTGGTAAACATCATTCAGTTCAAATCAACATATTTCGAGGACCCTCTGTGTTCAGGATACTGTGCTATCTCTTGAGGGTAATGGCATTCTGTTCTTTCAAACTGCCATTTTTTTTAAGATTTTATTTATTTATTCATGAAACACTGAAAGAGAGGCAGAGACACAGGCAGAGGGAGAAGCAGGCTCCGCGCAGGGAGCCCGATGTGGGGACTCGATTCCCAGTCCCCAGGATCACGACCTGGGCCAAAGGCGGTGCTAAACCGCTGAGCCACCAGGCTGCGCTCAAACTGCCATTTTTGATCATGCCTGTCCCTGTGACAGCAGTGGAACCACTGCATTCTTTATCAAAAAATAATCTTAACCCTTCCCAACTGTGAAAATTAAGCCTTAGAGACTGGCTCACACCTCTGCCTCCAAGTAAAAGCAGATGTTCTCAAAATGGAATAACAACAATATCAGCATAATGCAGTAGCCAGTCCTTTACAAAGCCTTTGGACTTCTATGATTTCATCTATTCTTATAATTAATGCCTTAGGAGGTGGAAAAGACAGAAAGTCTAATCATGTTACAGAGAGGGAAGCTGAGGCTTACTGTTGTCCATGTATTCATCAAGGATCTTTCCCCAAGGAAGTATCAGCCAGAAATTAGATCCCAGATAACCTATCCCTAGTGATTTTCCTTCTGCATAAAATGATGTAAATCTGTATCTTTGATGTTTTCACTTTCAGGGGTTGATTAGATAAATTCTTTGCAGCATCTTTAGAAAAAGGAAAGACAAATATTGAGGGTTAATGGAGATGTGGGAAAGATAAACGATGGGAAAGAGATGTTCGATGGGGGACTCATTTACTTCTCTGTAGAAATATACCCTTCTGTCTACTCCATGCTACCGAAGTTTTAAATTAAACATTTTATTTTGACATACTCATAGATTCACCAGATTTTAAAAAAATATATAGAAAGATTTTATGGGGACGCCTGGGTAGCTCAGTGGTTGAGTGTCTGCTTTTGGCTCAGGGCATGATCCTGGAGTCCCAGGATCAAGTCCCACATTGGACTCCCTGCATGGAGCCTGCTTCTCCCTCTGCCTATGTATCTGCCTTTTTCTCTCTCTCATGAGTAAATAAATAAAATCTTTGAAAACAAAAAGATTTTATGCACTATTTACTCAGCTTACTCCAAAGGTAATACCTTAGAAAGCTCTGTAGTAGAATATCACAACCTGAATATTGACATTGATGCATTCAAGATACGGAATATGTCTGCCACTTCAAGAATCATGTTGCCCTTTTATAGCCCACCTCCCACTTGATTCCCATCCCTGACTGATCTTTAACCACTGAAACCACCAATTTGTTGTCCATTCCTGTTATTTTTCATTACAAGAATTCTATATGAGTGGAACCACATAGTATGTAACACTTTGAGACTGCCCTTTTTCATTCAGAATAAATCCTTAAAGATTCATCCAGGTTGTTACATTGTCACATAAATCAATAATCCTTTTACTTTTTTTTTTTTTTCTGAGTAGCATTCCAAAGTACGGTTATACTACAGTTTAAATACTTAACTGGATCCTCATAAGCATTTGGTTTCACTGTTTTGTTTTGTTTTGTTTTAATCTTAGTCATTCTACTAGGTATGTAGTGATATTTCATTGTGGTTTTAATTTGCATTTCCTGAAAGGTTAATGATACTGAATATTTTTTCATGTGCTTGTCATCTGTTTATCCTCTTCTGTGAAATGTCTGCCTCATATCTTTTGCCCATTTTCTGATTTGATTAATTTTTTAATGTTACATTTATGAGTTGCTTATATTTTATAGAGAGCAGTCATTTGCCAGATACAAGTTTTGTAAATAGTTTCTCTTACTCTGTACCTTGCCTTTTCATCTCAACACTGTCTTTCATAGAGCAAATATTTTTTAATATTAATGAAATCCAATTTCTCAAAATTTTTTTTATGGATCATGCTTTTGGTAGCAAGTCAAAAGTCTTTGCCTAGATCCAGATCCTAAAGATTTTATCTTGCATTTTTTTCCACAAATGTTTATAGCTTTATGTTTTGTATTTGAGTCTGTGATTCATTTTGAGTTATATTTTTTTATAAGGTGTGAGATTTAGGTTGATATTCTTCTCTTTTGGCCTATGTATGTCCAATTTTTCCAGTATCATTCTTTTTTTTTTTTTTTTAAGGTTTTATTTGCTTATTCATTAGAGAGGCAGAGACACAGACAGAGGGAGAAGCAGGCTCCATGCAGAGAGCCTAATGTGGGACTCAATCCCGGGACTGGAGGATCACGCCCTGGGCCAAAGGGAGTCGCTAAACTGCTGAGCCACCCAGGGATCCCCTCCAGTATCATTTAAAAAGACTCTTACTTCTGTCTAATTGCTTTTATAGCATTATCAAAAATGAGCTGGGCATATTTATAATATATCTATTTCTGAGTTTTCTCTTCTTTTTTCTTTTTTAAAAGATTTTATTTATTTATTCATGAGAGACAGAGAGAGGCAGAGGGAGAAGCAGGCTCTTTGCTGGAAGCTCAATGCCAGGTTCAATCCAGGGAACTCTGGGACCATGCCCTCGGCTGATGGCAAATGCTCAACTACTGTGCCACCCAGGCATGCCTGGGTTTTCTCTTCTGTTCCATTAATCTTAACATCTATACGTCCACCAAAGCTACACCGTCTTGATTACTGAGGTTATATATTAAATCTTGAAAAAGTAGCTTGATTTCTCTCACATCATTCTTTTCTAAATGATGTTACCTCTTCTAGTTCCTTTGCATTTCCATATAATTTATTTCAGAAAAATTTGCCTCTATGCACAAAAAATCTTGCTGGGATTTTGAGAGGGATTACATTACATCTATTTATCAATTTGAAGAGAATTGGCATCTTTTACTATCTTCAGTCTTCTAATGTGTGAACAAAATACATGTATTTATTAGGCATACTGTGATTTTTTTTGTAAGCAATTTTTGTTTTTCAGCATGTCTTATACACGTTAGATATACATCTAAGTATTTTGTTTTGAGCTGTTATAATCATTCTTTTTTTTTTTTAATTTGGATGTCCATGTGCTAACTTGTAGTAGGTAGAAATGTAGTTGATATTTATCTTAAACCCTTGACCTGCTGGACTTACTTACATGTTCTAGGTTTTGGTGGGGAGGGGAGTTGGTAGATTCTTTGAAATTTTCTTTATAGGTAATTATGTCATTTGTAAATATTGACAATTTCATTTCTTCCTTTCTGATCTATATGCCCTTTATTTCCTTTCTTTGTTGTGCTGGGTAGAACTTCCAGCACTATGGTAAATTACAGTGGTAAGAGCAAGTGTCCCTACCCCTTCCTGACCTCGGGGGAAAAGCATCTGCAGATTCTCTTTTTGTATGTGGAGATCTTTATCAAATTGCGGAAAATCCCTTCTATTCTTGTGTTTCTGAGAGATTGCTATATGTTTTTCAATGATGAATGGATACTGAATTTTGTCAAATGCTTTTTCTGGACTGGTATGATTGCATATTTTCCATTTTTAACATGCTAATATGGTAGGTTACATTGATAGACTTTTTAAACTAAATTCTAGTTAATCAATATACATTGTAATATTAATTTCATGTATGCAGTATAATGATTCAACAATTCCATACATCACTCAGTGCTCATCACAATGGGAGCACTCCTTAATCCCCATCAGCTATTTAACCCATTCCCCTATCTGCTTCTCTCAGGTAACCATCAGTTGGTCCTCTATAGTTGAGAGTCTGTTTCTTGGTTTGCCTCTCTCTCTCTTTGTTCATTGTTTTGGTTCTTAAATTCCACGTGACTGAAATCATATGGTATTTCTTCTCTGATATTGTATTGCATGTCTTTGAAAATGGCAAGATTTTGTTCTCTTTTGTGGCTGAGAAATATTCCATTTTATATATATAAACTGGAATATATAATGTGTATATATTTTATATACATTTTATATACATTATATATAATGTATGTATGTGTATATATTGTATACATTATAAATAATGCATACAAAATGTATATACACACTATATATTTTATATATACATATAATGTATATAAAATACACACACACACACACACACACACACACCACATCTTTATCCATTCATCCATTGATGGAAATTTGGGCTGTTTCCGTAATTTGGCTATTATAGATAATGCTATTATAGACATTGAGGTGTGTGTATACCTCTGGATTAGAATGTTTTGTATTCTTTGGGTAAATACTTTATAGCACAATTGCTGGATCATAGGATAGTTCTATTTTTAACTTTTTGAGGAATCTCCATACTGTTTTCCAAAGTGGTTGTGCCAGTTTGCATTCTCACCAGCAGTGAAGAGAATTTCCCTTTCTCCATATCCTCACCAAATCACAATACCTGTTGTTTCTTGTGCTGTATTTTGCTATTCTGAGAGATATGAGGTGATATTCATTGTAGTTCTGATTTTCATTTCCTTGAAGATAAGTAATGCCCAGCATCTTTTCATATATGTGTTGGCTATCTGTATGTCTTCTTTGAAAAAAACTGTCTTTTCATGTCTTCTGCCCTTTTTTTAAATTGGATTATTTGTTTTGGGAATGTTGAGTTTTACAAGTCTGTATATTTTGGATACTAGACCTTTATCATTTGCAAATATCTTCTATTCTTTTGGTTGCCTTTTAGTCTTGTTGATTGTTTCCTTTGCTGTGCAGAAGCTTTTTATTTTGATGTAGTCCAATATTTTATTTTTTATTTTGCTTCCCTTGCCTCAGGAGATATATCTAGAAAAAAGTTGCTATGACCAGTGTTGGAGAAATTACTGACTGTGTTTTCTTCAAGGACTTTTATGATTTCAGATCTAACATTTAGATCTTTAATCCATTTTGGGCATATTTTTGTGTATAGTGAAAGAGAATGATCCAGTTTCATTCTTTTGCGTGTTGCTATCCAGTTTTCCCAACACTATTTGTTGAAGACACTGTCTTTTTTCCTTTGGATATTCTTTCCTGCTTCACCAAATATTGATTGACCCTATAGTTGTAGGTTCATTTTTGGATTTTCTATACTGCTCTATTGATCTACGTGTCTATTTTTGTGCCAGCACTGTAGAGTTTTGATTACTACAGCTTTGTAATATAACTTGAAGTCTGGAAGCGTGATGCCTCCAGCTCTACTTTTCTTTTTCAAGGTTGCTTTGGTTATTCACGGTCTTTTTTGCTTCCATACAAGTTTTAGGATTGTTTGTTTTACTCCTGTGAAAAATGCCATTGGTATTTTGATAGGGATTCCACTGAACGGGTACATTGCTTTAGAGAGTTTAGACATTTTAACAAAATTTCTTCTTCCAATCCATGAACGTGTAATGTCTTTCCATTTCTTTGTGTCCTCTTCAATTTATTTCATCAGTGTTTGAGTTTTATTTTATTTTATTTTTTATATATTTTTTAAAGATTTTATTTATTTATTCATGAGAGACACACAGAAAGAGAGAGAGATGCAGAGACACAGGCAGAGGGAGAAGCAGGCTCCCTGCAAGGAGCCTGATGTGGGACTTGATTATGGACCCCGGGATCATGCCCTGAGCCAAAGACAGATGCTCAACCACTGAGCCACCCAGGCATGCCAGTATTTGAGTTTTATACACAGGTCTTTTACTTCTTTGCTTAAGTTTATTTCTAGGTATTTTATTATTTTTGGTGCAATTATAAATGGAATTGATACCTTAATTTCCCTTTTTGCTGCTTCATTATTAGTGTATAGAAATGCAACAGATTTCTGCATGTTGATTTTGTATCCTGTGATTTTACTGAATTCATTTATCAGTTCTAGCAGTTTTTGGGTGGAGTCTTTCAGGTTTTTTATATAGACAATCATGTCATTTGCAGTTAGTGAAAGTTTTACTACTTCCTTGATGACATGGATGCCTATTATTTCTTATCTGATTGCTGTGGCTAGGACTTCAAGAACTATGTTAAATAAAAGTGGTAAGAGTGGACATCCCTGTCTTGTTCCTCATTATAAAGGAAAAGCTCTACACTTTTCCCCAAGTGGGATAATATTAGCTATGGGTTTTTCATATACAGTGTTTTATTTTGTTGAGGTATATTCTCTCTAAACATTTATCCGTTTTAGTGGTGTCTTATCTGGTTAATGGATAATGGTCTCATTGCATTAATTTGAATTTTCCTTCCTCTTCTATCTTTTGGAATAGTTGAGAAGAATAGATATTAAATTTTCTTTAAATGTTTGGAAGAATTTGCTTGTGAAGTCACCCAGTCCTGGACTTTTGTTTGTTGGGAGTTTTTTGACTACTGATTCAATTTTTTTTACTGGTTATCAGTCTGCTCGAATTTTCTATTCCTGCTTTAGTTTTTTTAATTTATATGATTCTAGGAATTTATCCATTTCTTCTAGGTTGTCTGATTTATTGGCATATTTCAAAATATTCTCATAATTATTTGCATTTCTTTAATGTTGGTTGTTATTTCTACTCTCTCATTTGTGACTTATTTTTTATTTGGATCCTGTCTCTTTCCTTTTTGATAAGTCTTGCTAGAGGTTTATCAATTTTATTAAAATTTTCAAAGAATTTAAAATAAATAAATAAATACATTTTTCAAAGAACCATTCCTGGTTTCATTAATCCGTTCTATTGTTTTCGTAGTTTCCATATCATTTGTTTCTGCTCTGGTCCTTATTGTGTCCTTCCTGCTGTTGGTTTGGGGTTTGGTGTGTTCTTCTTTATCTAATTCTTTTAGGTGTAATGTCAGGTTCTCTATTTTTCTTACTTCTTGAGGTAGGCCTATATTGCTATATACTTCCCTCTTAGAACAACTTTTGCTGCATCCCAAAAGTTTTGGATCATTGTGTTTTCACTTTTATTTGTTTCCATACACAATTTTTTAAAAACTTATTCTTTCATTTCATGGTTGACCTATTCATTTTCTAGTAGCATATTATTTAACCTCCAAGTATTTGTGATTTTCCAGATTTTTACTTATCACTGACTTCTAGTTTCATAGTTTTGTGGTCAGGAAAGGTGCATGGCATGACTTTAATTTTCTTGAATTTGTTGAGTCCTGTTTTGTGCCCTAATATGTGATCTATTCCAGAGAATGTTCCATGTGCACTTGAAAAGAATGTGTATTCTACTACTTTAGGACAAAATGATCTGAATATATCTGTTAAGTCTATCTGATCCACTGTGTAATTCAGTGCCCTTGTTTCCTTGTTGATTTTCTTTTTAGATGATCTGTCCATTGATGTATGTAGGATATTGGTCCATATTTCCTTTCTTTGTACTGTCTTAGTCCCATTTAGTATCAGGGTGATACCAACTCCGTAAAGGAATTGAAAGTGTTTTCTCCTCTTCTATTCTAAAAGAGGCTGTGTAGAATTGGTATTCTTTTTTAAAATTATAGAATTCTCCAAGACCATCTGGGTCTAGAGATTACTTCATTTTGAGTTTTTAAATGATGAATTCAATGTCCTTAATATTACAAGGCTATTCAAATTCTTTATTTCATATTAACAATGATATGGTAGCTTCAAGGAATTGATGTATTTCATCCAAGTGTTCAAAATTATATGTCTAGAGTATCCCTTATTATCTTTTTTGTCTGCACAGCCTGTAGTAATATCATCTGTGTCATGACTGATATTAGGATTTTCTGTCTTCTCCCTTTTTGTGTTTGTCAATCTTGCTAGAGGTTTGTCAATTTTGCCAATTTTTTCAGAGAGCTAGCTCTTTCAGTCATTGATTTTTCTCTATTTTTAAAAATTTTAATCTCATTAATTTCTATCCTCATACTTATTGTTACTTTTTTTTTCTTATTTTCGCTTTATTTTGTACTTCTTTTTCTAGGTTTTGAGTTGAGAACTATGAGCTATGGATGTGAGAGGTTTCATCTTTTCTAACGTGTGGATTTATTGCTCTAAGTTTTCCTTGCTGCACTGCTTTAGCTGTGTCACATGGATTTGAATATGTTGTGCGCATATTTATTTAAGACTTTACTTTTTTTTAGACCAGTTTTAGGTTCACAGCAAAATTAGGGGAAGGTACAAGGATCTCCTATATAGTCTCCCTCATTATCAACATCCTACCCGAGTGATACCTTTTTTATAATGGATGACCCTGCACTGACATGCTATAATTACCTAAAGTCCATAGGCTGCATTACAGTTCATTTGTGGCATTTTAAATTCTTTGGGTTTTGACAAATGCATAATAGGTACCCATCATTGTAGTACCATATGGAATAGTTTCACTACCCTAAAAATCTTTTGTGTTCCACCTATTCATCCCATCCTCTCCCCCAACCCCACCCCAAGTCACTGGAAACCACTGGTCTGTTTACTTTCTTCATTATTTTCCCTTTTCCATGATGTCATATAATTGGAATCATACAGTATGTAACGTTTTTATATTGGCTTCTTTCACTCATTAATATTCATTTAAACTTCCTCCGTGTTTTTCATGGTTTGATAGCTCATTTCTTTTTAGTGCTGAATACTATTTCATTATCTGTATATACCAGAGATTATTTCCTCATCTATCGGAGGACATCCTGGTTGCTTCCAAGTTCTGGCAATTATGAGTATAAAGCTGCTATAAACATGGTGTTTTTTTGTATATTTTTTTATTGGAGCTCGATTTGCCAACATATAGCATAACACCCAGTGCTCATCCCATCAAGTGCCCCCCTCAGTGCCCATCACCCAGTCACCCCATCCCCCTGCCCACTTCCCCTTCCACTACCCCTTGTTCATTTCCCAGAGTTAGGAGTCTCTCATGTTCTGTCCCCCTCTCTGATATTTCCCACTCATTTTCTCTCCTTTTGTGCTATCAACATCTCTGTATAGGTTTTTGTGTGGAGATAAGTTTTCAACTCTTTGGGTAAATACCAAAGAGTAATTACTAGACTGTATGGTCGAAGTATGTTTAGTTTTGTAAAAAATCACCAAACTGTCTTCCAAAGTGGTTGTACTGTTTTGCATTTCCCACCAGCAATGAATCTTGCTCCTCATCCTCTCCAGCATCTGATTTACTCAGTGTTTTGGATATCAACCATCCTAATAGATGTGAATAACATCTCATTGTTATTTTAATTTGTATTTTCTGATGACATATGATGTGGGGTATCTTCTTTGATAAAATATGTTGTATTTTTATCTTTATTCAGTTTGATAATTTTTTCTTATGACTTCCTTTTTGACTCATGGCTTATTTAGAAGTATATTGCTTAGTTTCCGCATGTTGGGAGACGTAACTGTTCTATTTTGTTATTGATTCATGGTTTGATTCCATTGTAGTTAGAGAAAACACTGTAATTGCAATTCATTTTAGGAGTCTGATGACATGAATGTTAAATCTTTTGTTATAGACATAAAAGTCCTCAAGGCTCTATTCATTGTGTCTATTTTTGCTCTGTTTTTTCAGAGTGGGTAATTTCTGTTGTTCTTTCTTCCAGCTCACTGATTCTTTCTTCTTCCCCTTATATTTTTTTAGTCCATTCAATATCATTCTTTTGGTTACTGTATATGAAGTTCTATTCCTTACATTTGGACATTCTTTATAAAACATATTTGTACTGACTCTATTTCTTTTTCATTTGTTTCAAGTGTGTTCTTAATTACTTGGTAAGGCATTTTTATTTTATCATCAGGTACTAAGAAGTCCTGGTTTCCTACTTGGCCTTCAGGCACACTTTTATTTACAACTCAGGATGGGAACTTCTCATTACTGCTGGGCATTGCTGAGACTTCTGGTTCCCATTAGACCTCCATCCACTACAATGTCCCTAAGAGAAGTAAGAATCCTCTTTACTGTTTCTTGGTGGCCTCACTGACTTCATGGTAGAGGAGTGGCCTTTTTACCATTAAGTAATATGGAAGTCCTGACTCTAGACTCCATAGAGGCCTCCTGTTATACCACCCACAGGGAGTGTGCCTCTTTACTATTGTGTTGGGATGGTAGTACAGGCTCCCCATGTGATTTTGTCATGTCCCCATGTCTGATATGGTCAGACAGTGGGAGCTTGTTACTGCCCAGAATATTTTATAGCTCCATATCTGCATTGGGCCTTCTTGGACACCACCCTTACAGGGTTGCATAAGGCTGGGCTCCTTATTAAAGCCTGGTAAGGGTGTAAGTGTAGGCTCCTCACTTAGTCTTTGCTGGTCTGAGTAAGGGTGAAGCTGTAGTTTTTTCCTAGCTGCAATAGAACAATTGTTGGCTAAAAGTTTTCTGTTGTTTCAGACTCCCCCTTTTCCTTTAACAGACTTTTGTTGTGTCTTTGTTATTGTTATGGCTACTGGCATTTCCCAGTTACTGGCATCTCAAGATATATAAGGCAACAAGAAACCAGGAAGACTCATTGTCCAGGGCACATTTCCCTACTGGTCTGCCACTTTCTCCTTACCCTTCAGAGTTGCCTTATGTTTGTTTTATACATAATGTCCAGGGTTTTTATTTGCACTTACCAGGAGAAATGAGGGAAAGTATATCTATTCTGTACTCCTAAAAGAAGTCTACTGTCCTACTTTTAATGATAGATGTGTGCTTAGAAGCATACCTGATGCAAAATGGTTTATACAGACATTTTTAAAATATGTAGAGAAAACTTGAGGATTCAGAGAAATGAATGAAAGACCAGAGAAGAAAAAGATAATTCAGTTTTCAGCAACTGGCAGGTTATCTGATGTAGCTGTGATATAATGTGTGCATAGTAAAGACTAAGGAGAAGCAGCTGGAGATAAGGATCTTGAGCCACTGGGAAGCCATTAAAGCCCATTGCTCAGATCAGAACACAGCTCAATGGCACTTTCAGGATAGCACTCTCTAACATCCTCACCTGAGCTGGAAACAGAGATTTCCTAGAGGGGTGGATAGGGGCAGAAATATCACAGTTAATGGATTACATGGGCCATTGAAACACTTAACAATTGGAATGTGGTTGTACATGATCAAAATGGAGTTTATCTGGGACTGGTTTGTGTGCTGAACAAAAAATGCCCACAGTGATTTACACAAAAGCTGGAAAAACCCTCCTACTGATTACCATGTATACCTGTGATCTCTACAGTATATTTCATAATGATAAATTATGCAATTAGACTTCCATCACTATAGATATAAACACTGAAGAAAAACTGATTGTGGTTTTGTATTCTCTTGGTGCATTTGCAAAATCAATTATGCCATATTTTCAATATGACAAACTACTGGAGAGATTGTGCATGATTTTTTTCTTCATTTTTCTATTGTAATTCGACAAGTAATTATCACTCCAGACAAGACATACTGTTCCTGAGAAGAACCATTTGGAGAAAGTGGAGGCCAGAGTGAGAAGTCCCTTTTCAGGTTCTCCTTTATTCTGATGTCCTTTAAACTATGTCCCAGTCACTTCTTGCTAGATTTGAGCAAAGTGTGGATTATTTTGTTGTGGGGACTAAACTGTGAGTGGAGTCAAAGAACTTAGAACTGAAGTTTTCTTAAATGTTTTTTTATAACTTATCTTTGCATTGAACCTCAGTGCAGAAGATAGGCAAGTAAGTGCTCTGCCTGAAATAGGAGACATGTGCCTGGATGTCTGCCTGCCTCTGATACCCCCTTCTTCTATTAAGGGAACCCTAGAGATAGTTCTTTATAAATTGAGGTCTGGTTGGAAACCTCAGAGTTCTATGTGACTCGGTTCCATTCTTTGATTTTATAGATGGAAAGGTCCATTTATTCATTTGTTCCACAAATATTTATTGAGTACCTACACTGTCAATCGCCGTGCCAAGACCCGAGAATAACAAAATATAAGGTAAGAGAGTCACAGGACTATTGATCCTTAGTCTGTAACCCTCTGTAGACCACCACACCTCCTTTAGTAGCCATACATAATTTGGTTTCTTTGCTCAATGTTTGCCCTTCCCTCCCCCACTCAGATAGGTGATGACCTCCTTTTCTCTGCTTTCCCAATAAGTCCCCAAAATAAAATATATGCTCCATATTCCTTCTAAGCAAACTTAGTTGTGTCATAATAGTACTGAAAGGAAGAAGGGCTTCCAGGAAAGCATGAGTGGAGTCCAGTTTATAAAACCATGACTGTCCTTCACACAGTTGCACTGGTGTGTCTTTACTTTCTGGGGCAACAGTTGATAAGGAGTTTCTTCTACCTCCAGCCCTCTCTTATTCTAGATGTTTTTTTCCTTTGAAGACAAACAAACTTCTTTAATCCACAAACTATATTTTTTGTCTCATATGTCTAGTTTGGGAAAGAATAGAACTAAGGTTGTCAGATTTAGCAAAAAATCCAGGATACCAAGTGCCTTTTTTTTTTTTTTTTTAAGATTGTGGTATAAATGATGTCTCACATTACATTACTTTCAGGTGTGTAACATAATGATTCAGTATCTGTTTACATTGCAAAATGAGTTCCACAATAAGTCTCAGTAACTTCTGTTACCATATATAGTTAATTTTTTTCTTGTGATGAGAACTCTTAAGATCTACTCACTTAGCAAGGTTCAAATATGCAACACAGTATTATTCATTTTATGACTGGTTAAAATTTAAATTTGAATTATAGATAAACAACAAATACTCTTTAGGCATATCCCAAACACTATATGGCACATACTAAAAACTTTTTAAAATATTTTATTTATTTATTTGATAGAGCAGAAGCATAGGGAGCAGCAGAAAGAGGGAAAAGGAGAAACAGGTCCCCCCAGTGAGCAGGGAGCCCAATGTAGGGATCAATCCCAGGACCCTGATATCATGACCCGAGCTGAAGGCAGATGCTTAACTGACTAAGCCACCCAGGTGCCCCTAAAAACTTATTTAAAATACTAACTTTAATATAAATATTATTGATGGGTATACTTAAACGAAAATGTAATTTGTTATCTGAAACTGAAAGTTGACTGTCATGTATCCTCTATCTGTATAGATATAGACATCTCTCTATCCATCTGTTGTGTGTGTCTTCATGTGTGCTCTGCCCAAAGAATCATCCTGCTATTAGTAAAGTAAGGATAGGAAAAATTGATACATTGCTCACAGAATTTCAAGAGTGTTGAGGGGGAAAAACAGCTATGGAAATATAAGCTGTTATTATGTTGTTAGGTTTCCTGGCCCACTGGAAAAAAATACTGTGCTTAATTTAAGAGTTATTTGCATTGCTCATAGGACAGCACGGATATATTTTCAGCCTGTCAAGCTCTTTTTCAAATGCTCTGGGTTCTGCACAGCTTAAATGAATTTTGCCAGCCATGTCCCCATATTGAGAAACCCAAGACATATGTTTATGATTCATTTACACTGAACCAATCACATTGTTTTTTTTCTTTTCTTTTCTTTTCTAAACTCATAGATGTTTGCAAGGTTTCAGGAACTATTTTATTTTGATGTTCTAAAGTTACTTGTTGTTAACTGAGATATTGGTGATAATTCCTCCACCTCCTTCTTTTCTAAGTTTAATTACTGATCAAGCAGGAGGTAGAATTATAAAGCAGCAGCTCTCTGAGCTGGATTAGTTCTGTCTGAAAAATTGAATGGATGTTAACAGCATCAGTCTTTTGGAAAATCCAGATTTCAAAGAGTGCTAGTAATCAAGTTCATATATGAAATTATCCTGAATAAGGTATCCACAAGTTCAGCCCCTTAATAACTAACACTGATTTATAGCAAAGATAGCTGAAGCTTTTAGTATTTAGTTTGATGCCTACAGGGGAAAAAAAAACAACAACAGAGATCCAATTTATTCTAGGTATCAAAGTGCTAAGGAGCACTCCATCTGTCCCTTTGCTTGATTGTGGACTTTAAATAACCACAAACAACAGAAAGAAATAGAATTCCATTTGTACCATTTTGGTGGATTCAAACCTCGGTGTGAAAGTTCCAGAATAATGACTAATAAATGCTGTGAAAACACACTGTTACAGCTTGACAATGATCTGTGAGATGGGCATCAGTAATACTTTTTTTTTTCAAAACTATAACAATAATTAAGTAGAAAATTTTTCTGTAACTCACATGGATGAGTATTCACAGAATGTGATATAAAGTTGATTTTAAAAATCCAACCTGAGGGATAGACTGTCTCATCTACCTATTTAATCTCAATAGTTTTTTATACCTTATATATAACCTTTATTCACAAATGGCTATTAAAGAAAAGTATTTGTAGCTAAGTTTCAGGTTGCTGTCCATTCATGAGTAAATGATTGTTCTGTTATTGGATTTAGGGTCTCAAAGGACCCCCAAGGTTATAGAATTAATGCCACACTTAATTTACTCTCTGGACACAGTGGTGGGAATTCGAGGGGAGATTAAAGCTAAAAGCAGGTGGGCTGTGGTTTTTAAATATCCAATCTTCCATTTTTTGAATTCCACAAAGGCTGTTATTTGTCATGTTCTTTAAGTTATTAATCTACATTGTACCTTAACTACTTATGGACATTTTTTTTTCTTATGGACATTTCTTATTTGTCTGCTAGACTGTGAACTGACTCAGGGCAAGGTCTCGCTACACTGTCTGATTCAGCTTTGTTTTCTTTTCGTCTTGTATACAGTGTTTTTACTATATTGAGCCCTCAGTAAATGTTATCCATGTTTAAGGATTGGGGAATCTTTCTATGGACATGAATGAAAAACAGGGTTGGCCGGCTTTGTCTAGTCAGTCTATAGGACTATCAGGCCCATCTGCAGCTAGAGTTAAAAAAAATCTATTTTAATATGAAAGACTACAGTCTACAGAAGTAAGCAGAGGTAACCAAGCCAATCTTGATCTATCTTTATGTCATCCTATAGGAAGAGTACAGGGTTTGAAATTAGAAGACCTGAGTATTTGTCCCATCTGCACTAGGCACTCTTAGTAAGTACTGTGAGGAATTAGGGAAATTGCTCAACTCCTGTAATTAACCTCCTTTGTAATAATAGCACTCACTCTGTTTCCCCCTAAGAGTTTTTGCAAAGATATAACTAAGAGCACCTTGTACCTCTCAAAATCTTTCTTATAGAAAAACTCTTGGGAATGTACAAAGATAGGTTGATAATGAAGTTGACTGCAACACTGTAGCAGCAAAATGTCAGAGGCACCCTAAATATTTCTCAGTTGAAGCATGGCTAAATAAATGCTACCTCATCCACAAAATGAAATACTTCATAACTGTTCATGATGCAGATCTACATATTGGTAAAAATTTCCATGATAACATTTTTTTAATGGAAAAAAAGAAAAATCTGAAAACTCTGGTATAGCTTATAGTTCCAGTTTTAATTTTTTAAAAAAAATAGAGATGACAGTTTGTGAGTAGACTAATGATTAAATTGAGAGTTGTAGGACACCCAATGGGTGGTATTGGTTTTGGAGAGGAGTAACAAAATGGATAATAAGAATATATGATATTTATGGAGCTCTTAATAAGTGCAAAGCACTATTCTGAATTTTACATTCATAAACTAATCTCTATCACAACTCTTACAAAGGCACTACTATTATTTCTACTTTACAGATGAGAAAACTGAGGTACAGAGAAGTGAAATAACATGGCTAAGGTTGTAACAGAAAATCATACACGAGGTAGAAACAGGATCTGAATCCATGTAGTCTGTCTATATAGAGTCTGCCCTTGGCTGCCACATCATATGGGAGTGAGCTGGGCATGTACTTCAAAGGACATTTTATTTCAATTGTATATGCTTCTGTGTGGCTTGTATATCTTCATCAGACATCTATTACTTTATAGCTCTAATACAGTGCATTTCTAAAACTAGATTATAAACATCAAAGCATTTTGTTCTATAGCCTGCCACTTGCTACACTCATATAAATTCAAAATACTAAGAAATGCTCATTATATTAAAAAATATAAAATCGTTTCACACATCAACATCTCTACACGATCTTTGCTGGGGTAAGGGAAGTTGAAAATAAGACCGTCACATCTCCAGCTTTTACTTGTATTTTCTCCATAATGTGACTCGTGATTGCTTTGCAGATGTGGTCTGATTATCAAATTGTGCATCCTCCTAAACCCACTCATGTCAATTGCACATCAGACAATAACTAGCAAGTGGTGTCAGCACCCCATCGTCAGAGCTACTGTCGGCATTTGGCCAAGAATAAGAATGACAAGTATATACATTTCCAGCTTTGCAATCAACATGGAAATTAGTCAGCTTATAGATGCTGAGTGGTCTTATACAGAGGGCCCCAGCTGCAGACAAAATGCCAAACGGAGGATGATAAACAGAGCAGAGGCATTCAGCAGCTTTTCTTTTCAGCTGCTTGTTGCCTGAGAGCCTTGGCAGTAGGGCGGGGCTGGCAGGAATTACTGAATTATTTCAGAGCTGGAGGAGACCTTCAGTGCTTTTTTTTTTTTTCCCTTGTGAGGAATCTAGGGCTCAGGAATGGACTAATGAGAGCTACCCAGGAAGATGGGAGAGAAAGGGGGCATAGTGTCAGCCCTTGGCTTTTCCTAAATTATTGAATCATAAATGTATTCATTCATGCATGGATGGATGGATGTATTGGGACATTTATTTATTAAACAAAATTATCTATTGAATGGCAATAGTCCATTGTCTTCACTGCAGCCATAGTCATTTTTTAAAAATGGAAGCTAGATATATTTTTCTTCTTTTTTTAGAAATTTTATTTATTATTCGTGAGAGAGAGGCAGAGACATAGGCAGAGGGGGAGGCAGGCTCCATGCAGGGAGCCTGATTTGGGACTTGATCCTGGAACTCCAGGATCATGCCCTGAGCCAAAGGCAGATGCTCAACATTAAGCCACCCAGATGTCCCTATTCTTTTTTTCTTCTTAAAACACTCCAATATCCTCATATTGCTCTTGGAATAAAATCCCATTGCTTTTCCAAGACCTATGAGGCCAAACAGGCTGGACTTTTGCTTGTCTCTATCAACTGTCTCCCATCAGTCACCTACCCCAGCATCTCTATCACCACTGTGGAGGATGAAAGATCATTTCCTCTCTCCCCTTCTAAGTTCTTGGCTGAGACCTCTTATAATAAAAGATATATGAACCTAAGAAAAACAAATGAGTTGGGATCCTTGGAGTTTAATGGTGTGTTTACCTCCTACATACATGGGAGATACCTGAAAAAAAACTGAATAACCCCCTTAAAATGCCCTCAGCTAGTACCTTATATACCATCTCCAGTTAAAGGCCAAGTGTGGGAGGTAGGTGGCCAGTACTGGGAGGTGATTAGATGATCAGTGAAAAAAGGTAAGGTTTTATACAGTCTGCTCTCTCCATTGATAAGGTTCTAGAGTTTAATCATCCCCCTTTTCCTGGTATACCAAAGGAGACATTCTTAGAAATGGAGATTTCCCTTATAAATGTGAAGGTCTCTTACAAAAGCGTAACTTCTGCTTGGTTTTCAGGGCTTCTCCTATTCCTGCTCTTTCTTTAAAATAATCAGCTTAAAGTATTCCTTATGACAAAGAAGCATATTTGGGGGTGACAAATTTTGCTCTCCTTCCAACCTTCCAGCCACACATCATATACTGTGTCCTGAAATCAAACTAAACCCTAGCTTGCCTCAGGTCTTTGTATTTGCTATTCCCTCTACCTAGAATGTTCTTGCTGACTCTCACTGGCTTGCTGTTTCTAATGGTTCAGTCTTATTATAAAAGCTACCTTCTCAGAGAGGCCTGCCTGCTGACTGTCTAAATTACCTCTTCAATAGATTATTCTTCTTACATTTGTATTTTCCTCCTGGCACTTTACTGCCTTCTGTGGGTATCTTTATCTGGTAGCTTGTTGGTCACTTGCCTCCTCTCTAGTCCTATTCCCTGTTGTGCCTGACCCAAATCAGCCCTCAGCAAATGGTGGAGTGAATGATCTCACTAAAGATGAGATGCTCTGCCCTAGGCATCAAGGCCACAGTGGTAAATATAACAGATCTCTGAGCTGTGGCATTGATAATCTAAAAAGACTGACTGAGAAAAAAGTAAACAAATATCAAAATATTGCCATATATTTATCCATATTTGCATAGGAAAGTAAGAATATCAATTTATAGTTAATTGATATTATTTAGTACCTGTATACAATTATACGAGAACAGACATCTACTTGTAATGATATGTGTTTGGATTTGAGACAAGCAAGACAGTATCTAGCTCAGTATAATCAACACTTTTCCTTATAGTTACTAGTTTTGAAATTGGAACTTACACACACATTAAGAATCATATGTCATATTAGCAAGCAAAACAATAAAAACAGCAATGCTATTAATTGCATGGTTAACTGAAATGATGAATGATCCTGGGTAAAGTTCTGAATAAAACAAAATATAATTTTCCCTTGATTCATCATGTATTTATATTCTTAGGTAATTCAGTATAGGAAGTCATGCAAAAAAAATATTTCTTTCATATTGTAGGGGTAGAAAATTTTTCTTTCTACCCTTCTACTTTCTTGGTTGGTCTAATAATTGACATAAAACAGATAAACAAGAAAAAAAACTAATCTCATATGTAAGAGAGCCCTATAAAATACGAGACCCAGCAACAAGTCAGGCAGTTGAGGCTTTTGTGCCATCCTGAGCTAAGGAATAGGATAGGGGTCTGTAGCTTCAAAGGAGAGAGGGTAATCACAGGACATAAGAAAAGTAGATGTTAGAAAAGAAAAGTAGATGTTTGGTAAATACATGTTTGCCCGGCTATCAATAGGTCTTAAGATTATTTAGTAATAGCTTTTTTTCTGGGTCAGACTCCTTATCTAAATTCTTTTAGGTAGTTAAGAGAAATAAAAGTTTTTCTTGAATATGCTAGGTTTTGATTGCCTTGAGCTCAAAATAATCCACATGCCACAAAGGCATATTTTTTTTGGTGGACTATTCTATTCCCCTTCAATATGTACAGTGGAGTTAGGTTGTAGGCTTAAATGATTATAAACTCTTGTTGTACTTCCTAAGGACCTAACAAATGTTCAAGAATTTGAGGCTGCAAGGAAGGACAATTATTAGTATGAATTTGATTCATTGCAGGATTTCTAACATTTCTGACCTCACCCAATAAGTACTAGTATCACCAATTAGCTGCTGTGACAAAAAGAAGTTGTCACAAGGGTAGCACAGCCTTGGGGGTGGTGCTACCCTTGTTAAGAATTACTAATTAAATTAGACATATATTTTATAGCCTGTGGGTTGCTAAACATGCTTTTAAAAAAGTCATATTTTAAGAGGATGAGTTTATAATGTTGATAATAATACTAAAGCATTTGAGAAGTAGAGCCAAAATCATACTCAGGGCTTTAGACAGATTGTCAAATGAAGCTTGAAGTCACCTGTGGACACCCTCTCTTCCTAATCTTGGTCTCTACCACTGTGACAGAGCCTATATGAGCTATATATGACAGACAGAGCTTGGCTCCTTATATTAGCATATTTGAAAAAGTGTTTTCCTCTACTAGACAATCTTCTGAAAATCAAAATAAAATGTAGGGCACTTATTCATGTCATCCAAACATTATAAATACATCATGAGAGACTGAGAAATACAGATATAAGTTTGTCTGAATGTGAATTATTTTTGTTAAACATTATAAAATACTACCCAAACTTGAATATACGTTGCAGGAAGGAACAAAAGAGGTTATAGAAAATTAAAATCCACAAAATCAGCCTAGAATTTGAATCTATTTCAATTGATGAACAAATATTTCTTAAATACTATATATATATATATATATTACTCTACATTATTCATCATTACAGTTTTAACTTCTTTTTCTTTGTTAAACTCTTCTAGAGAGAAACCAAGTTTTCCCATTTTTTTTACAGTTCCTATTATGCATAGCACAATAGTTGACACAGAAAAGAACCATATTATTTGTTTGGAACAAGTACATCAAAGTCACCTGGAAGGCAGAGTTTCTGCTTCAGTAGGTCTGGGGTGAGGTCTGAGAATTTGTATTTCTAAAATGTTCCCAGGTGATGCTGGTACTTCTGATCCAAGAGCCACATTTTGAGAATTATTGGTTTAAAGCATAATATTGTGAAGACTTCAGGTTCTAGAACCAGGGGGACATAGGTTGGAATCCTAGCTATACAGCCTATAAATTATATCTTCTTGGGCTGTTTATCTGATTTTTCAGAGCCTCAGTATATCTTCATTTAATTAATGGAGATAATAATATCTATTTCATCACTTGCGTGGCTAAGATTAGACAATGAATAGAAACAGTATAACTAGCATCCAGTATGTGCTCATCAGATATCAGCTATTTTAATGGAACTTTCGCCAATAATAAAAAGCATGGGGTACTTGGAATCGATGTGGGATGTATATAATAGTATTATAATAAAGGAATTTTAGGAAACACTTCAACTTTGAGTTTAATGATCTTCATTTTAAACTACTTGAACTGATGAGGTCATTCAGAGGATTTTGATGTGAGGGGGAAAAAAACCCAGTCTAGTACCATTGGACTTGATAATTAAAATATTGCTGAAGCATTGGTTGTATTTATATGAAAATAGCCCAATTTGCCTACAGCAGAAAGTTGCTGTCTGGGAAGAAATGTAATGTTCAAACAGCTTGTAATCAAAACAACTACCTCACACCTGGGAAAAGCATCTCGGTAATTTTGTGAGTAGGACAAGGGTGGAAATTAACAAACACTTTTTGCAGTAGCAGTAATAATAGTAATTTTAAAAAGCTTTTCTCCAATGTGATGAATTCTTTGTTTTATTCTCATTGAGCACAGGAAATAGCAAGGTTTCAGAATGTAGCTTGTATCCTCATGAAGGTAAAGGAATTGCACCCTTCAGGGGATAGCCTGTACTGTTTGAGAAAGACATGCTCAGTGAATTATCCAGGCAATCCTGGAATGAACAATCTGAATGAGGGTCTTTTGTGGCAATCCATTCTCCCAATGCCATCTTCTGATATTTGAATTCGTCCTAATGATTCCTTTCCAAGCTGCCAAGTATATTCTTCAACACCTATACCGATAGGAAACTCATCTCCAAAGGAAGTGTTTTGACCTTGACCAGAATTTACAGTGAAAAGTTTCTTCTTTACATTGCACTGAAAGCTCAATCATCTTTCCATATACAAAATGCAGATACAGAGGCTCACCTAAATCTTCTATTCTTTTGGCAAGCATTTCTATGCCCAAGAGAGACAGAAGAAATAATTATTCTAAGAATTCAGATATAGGAAAACTTAAGGATTTGGTCCTGGAATAAATTACTCATCAGTTAAAAAAAAAGAAAGAAAGAAGAAAGAAAGAAGAAAGAAAGAAAGGAAAGAAAGAAAGAAGAAAGAAAGAAAGAAAGAAAGAAAGAAAGAAAGAAAGAAAGAAAGAAAGAAATCCAAACCCAGAGATAGCAAAAGCCTAGCCAAATGTCTCCCAAATGTGATAAATATTATCTCCTGCCTATTATTTCCATTTTCCCTCTGACCTTTTCATTAGGTTTCCACTGAGCTCTGGGATGTGGGCTGTGGCATTCTTAGTGACATCCACATTAAATAGAGGCATTCATTTATTTGTTTACCAAAGAAATAGTCATTTCTGAACACAACCTGCATGCAGAAAATTGTGTTGGGGGCTCTGAGTCCATAAAGATTACAACAACATCCAGGAGACAATTAGGTTTTATTTGTATATTAACCTGACATCATTAGAAGTATCTCTCTTGAGCTTCCTTTTTGTTCAGTGGGATTGAGGTGACTATTGATGTCTGCCATGGGTAAAGTAGTAGAAAAGGCCTCCATCCTAATTTTAGAGCATGTGTTTGTGATTTCTATTCTAGGCCCACAAGGAGTACATGAATACATACCAAATGAGTTCTAGAGATAGGAAATGCTGCTAGAGGGGAGAAGAGGTCATAGTGGGCTGGGAATGCTTTATGAAAGAAATGTGTGTTGAATATGGATGGTCAGAAAGAAGAATGAAAGGATGACATTCCAGGCAAGAAGAGGAGCAGAAACAAAAAATACAGAGAAAGGAAGCAACATATTGTATTTGAGAATAAAGATGAAATCAGTAGACTCTTGTCCTGAAGAAATGGACAAGGAGAGATTGAATAATAATGAGCAATAGCAAAGTAAAGTGAGGAAGTTCAGAAAGACTTCTGTGTAGTTCTGGTAACCTGTGAGAACAAGCAACAAGACACACAGGTCCTTGTCATTTGGCCAGTGAATTTAAGCAAGAGATACAAAGGCCAAATTTATATCAGATCAATTGATTTGACTAAATAACAAGCCAATATATGCAAATTCACATTTTTAGGTAGAGAAAACAGTTCATTCTGCACAGAGAAAATGAATAGAATTTTATGGTTGTTTTTAGAGCCTCAGTGTTAGAGCATCCTCTAAAGTAATTGTGCATATAAGTGAAAGCATGATGACATTTTTGAAAAAAAAAAAGAGTTGTATAAAGTTGAAGTTTAATTGCAAGACAGAAAGTTTTATTGTTGCTCAATAGGGGCAACATTGATACCAAGGGAGCAAATTCTGATTCTTAGAGGGAGAAGCAAAAGATTTTACTCTTTAGGTATAAAGTACAAATATGCATACAGTATATAATTATAAACATATATATTATATACATACACACTGTATATCTGTGATATTAAAATTTCCTGTGGCCAGCAATTAGGAAAAAAATCTCTAAACGACTTCTAGGGGAATGATAATGAAGAAAAGACTGACAAACAGTGCTCTAAAGAGGGCCAGCTGGTCAACTAGAAGAGGATCTGGCCCTGCAAGTTCAGAAAACTTATTTTTTTGGTAAACAGTTTAGACCCAGCTTTCAGAAGTACAGCTTTTATTAAGATCATAGAAACTGATAGACTCCAGAATGCCTATGGTGTTTCTCACTGTAAATCTTTAAAATGTCATATGAACTAGATTATCAATGTTAGTTTCTCTAGGGATTGCCTTTTTCCTATAAAAAAAAGCTACCTGGTAACCCAAAAATAATCAAAAGTTTTATTGGAAAGTATGAACCAGAGAAAGTATAAGTTACTTACTCGATTTCAAACATGAGATGGTGTAGATTAACAGAGCCTTGTAGAGCTGATCTCCATATTGGGAATAAACCTGCCATGGGCACTGGATACTTCCATGAATGAGCCAAAGAACTAATTTCCCCAGAGGATTGCTGCTGCTCTTTGCCACTGGGGCATCATTTTTCTGTGCTTCTATGGCTGATCTCTTTTGGTTGATACATTACTCCTTTAGTTTTATTGATATTAGTGTCACATCTGGTTGTCAGTAAGGACTCTTTAAGATGACTTTCCATACCTCTAATCCAACCTGGTTTTCATTGTTTAATTCTCAGCACAGTATTATTTATGTCTGGGTTGAAAGAGCTGTTCACAGGGTTCCTATATGACTCCTACTACAATAACAGACCTTCAGAACCTGCTTGGGTAACACAGCCAAAGGGTCTTTGTATTCTCAAAGTGTGCTTTTTGCACTGCATACAGATTAGAGGACTCTGCTCCTACCCACTGAATCAGAATTTCTGAAGTTAGGCTTGACAAATCTGCATTTTTCATAAGCACTCTGGATGATTCTGATGTCTGTTGAGGTTTGAGCCATTGTTTTAAAAGGAGTGCTCTGAGGCGTCCAGATCTTTCAATTACAGAAAGACTGATCAGACCTTCTTTCTTAGGTTATTGTCAAACCAGTGACCAGATGAGCTGCCTTTCTGTATATAATATAAGTACTTGATTATGTTAATTTTTTAACCCTTAAGAATCACTAGGACAAACTTTTAGGACAAAAGGTTTGTAGTCACAAAATCTGTCATTTCATTTCAACCCCTAGATATATAAATGTCCCTAAGTGAATTTATTTTTTAGATAGATGTTGCAGTCTTCTTTAAACTCCATAGTTTGTTTTGGATATCTGGAAAGACTTCTGGGGTAGGGTCTGAAGTTTGGGGTTAAAACTCTGGTTCTGTAATTTGCATGTCTTCTGTCTGTAAGCAATTATCCTGGCATCTTTAGAGCATAGTCACCTCATTAGTTAAAGTAAGATAAAAACTTTCCTAGTTATATGACAGGACATTTGGATAATCACAAGAGAGAATAGTTGTTAAGGCACCATGAGAAAATTAAAAATAATTCATAAGAATGTAAGATATTATTAAAAACTGATTCTCAATTGTAGCCATGCTTTGTGACACGTAAAATTTTTTTTCTGTGCTAGTCTAAGCTAATGGTGATGGGCTTGAGGAATTTTGAGTTGAAGACAATTTCAAGGCGGAGAGATTAGATGTTATAAATAATCACTGGAAGGGAATGTATGTGTCTGAATGTGAAATGACACCTCCGGAATTTCCCAGGAACCAAGAGTGACATTTAAGCAATTGAAAACATCAGCGGAACGAATCGACTCACAGAACGCAAATTTATGTCAAGCAGGAAATAGAAGTATGGTGCTACTTCTGAAAAAGAAAAGAGGTTTCACAAGAACGTTAATAACATGTCTATCACGTGGCCTTCTCTACCAAAGGGAGAAAATCGTTTCCCTATAAATTCGCTCTGGATACAATGTCCTGCTTACTCTTTCTAAAGTACATCTCTGCTTTAGATAATGACCACTAATCGTAAGTGAGGTCAGGTGCCTCTTTAAAGTCTTTGGTGTCTCCTGTGTCTCCACTAAGTTCAGACCCTCTGGTGTAGGATTGAAGGCTTTCCAAAATCTAATCCTATCTCACATTTCCAAACTCATCCTCCCATGATATCTCTTCACTCATTCTAATTGCATCCACACAGTATGCTTTGTATCTCCCAGATAAATCTATACTTTTCCAATCTTTGGCCTCCACCAATAGCACCAGCTTCGAATTCTTTCTCATGCACGCACAGGTTGAATATTTGCAACCCACCAAGGCCAAATTGAAGTATCTCTGCTCTGAGTTGCAAATCCACCTTAAAACAGGAGAACATACATAGTATAGTGAATGCAAAGTCTCACCTCAAAGATTCACTTAAGAATTAAGTGCGTTACTTAAGATATAGCTGGATCTAGCTGCTCAAATTATGCCATCAGGAATCTGTATGGTTCCACCTCTTCACTCTGATTTCTTTTGTACTGAATAGATTTTTAATCAAGGTTTTCTTTTGAGGTAGCTATAATGGCATCCAATAGCTCCAAGAATGTGTTCTACTAACTTAACAACTCTACTAAAATGAGAAAATCTTTTTACTAATACATATTTTTTTAAAAAAAAGTCCTGGGTAGGGCTCTGAAGGCTAGCACTGAATCATACACCCATCTCTGAGGTAATTGGCATAGCTAAGGAATGTGGTACTTTGATCAACTGGGCCAAGTTATGTGCCGACCTTGTTTTGGGGACTGGAGTTAGTTCCACATGTGCTGTAGGAATGGAGAGTGATATTGTTTGACTCCCGAAAGGAAAAGAGGGATTTCACTAACAGAAGAAAAGAGAATGGATGCTGGGATGCACAGATGTGAGATTCTATTTCAACCATTTCTTCTAGCTGAAAGTAATATCTTACCCTATTAAAATTACTATAGTACTCAACAGCTTTCTATCTTTCATTACAGGTATCTGTGCACACATCTTATTTCTCTACTAACTTTTAAGATCTTAAAGACTAAGTGGATGTTCCTACTCATCATTCTCTTTTCCACACTGCTTTGCCAGATGCTTTGTTTTGCTTTGTTTTACTTTCTACTCACTATGGAATTAAAAACAGAGCACTTAACCTCCTTGGACATATTTCTTGAAAAAAGCATTGTAATACATTATTTCTAAACTCCCTTATAGTGTCAAAATTATTTGATTGTCCTATATAATCAAATGGTTGAGTGAATGACTGAATATAACATAGAGGAAATGCAAAAACTGTCATACCTTGGATTTGCTTGATTGACTGAATTACACACCCAAAACCAGTAACCCAGAATGTTCAATTTAAAGATGATTTGATTTTTTTTTTCTCACTTCGGTTTTCTACACATGTAATGCATAGTACTAGGAATTGTTTTCCAGTTTGCTACTTTCACAAAGGAGGAAGTGAAGGCTCAATGTTCCATGGAAAGGGAGTGAATCAGAACTTGCTTTGTTTGCCCATGTGGGATGAAGAGCCTTAACGCACTTAGGTTATTAAACTCAGAGGACTTGAGTAAAAATGAAGATGAGAGAGGTAAATAACTGGAAATGAATAAATTATATGATAATGACCACTAACCTTAAGTGAGTACTTGTGAAATGTTAGGCATTATACTGAGTGATTATATGCTTTATCTTATTTAAATTTTACAGTGAATCCTATAATCTACATCTGTTATTTTCATTTTATAAAAGGGAAAATAAAAATTAAGGCTCAGAAGTTAAATGACTTGCCAGAGGTGATTTAGCAACAAAGGAATAATCTTAATCCCAAGTGACTATGTTCTGAATTCAGGGCCCAACTATTCAAATCACCTTACTCTATTGTCTTCAGTGATATCCTATCATTGTGCTTTAATTCTTTCCATAGGTTCTGAAACATAAGTGTTTTCCCCCTTTTGTTCAGATCAGAAAAAACTCACCTTTTGCCACTTAAGTATTTTATTTACAAGGCATCAGATGGATCCTAATCATTTGTGTGACTTGTTGAGGGGTACACTATAATCAGAAAGGCCAGTGAGCCCGTCTCCACATGATACTAGAGGATTATACAGAATCCCAGAATTTCATGGCTGCAAGAAATTTTATCCCATTTGGTACCACCACCTCCCCCCTTCTTTTAATGTGATGCTTTGTCTGCTCTCATTTTAACACAGAGATATGGAAGTTAAAGGCAGTATATGGTACAACCTGACCCTGGCACCCAAAAAAGCAAGATTGTTTGCCCAGAGGCAATAGAGTGGGCTGTGCTTGGGTCTGTGGGAACAAGATCCAATTTGGAAAGCCAAGGTGTCTGGATTTGCGATGGCTCTTCCACGGGATAGATATGGCAAAGACAGGGACCCATCATAGTACCTGGTACCATCCCTTTGTGTGTTCAGGTAATTATATTGATTCCTATAAAACCAAACCAGGGGACAAAGTACATATATGTGAGATTGTGTTTGTGTATATGTGTGTGTGAGATACACACTGAAAGAAGAGTATCGTCAATCAGGTCATAGTAGCCAAATCATGGGGGAAACTCAGATTGCATGTAGGAATGAAGGAATAGAAAAGATATTCAATACAAATTCTGCTAAACCATGAACTAATTCCAATAGATCATTTTAAATGGTTTCTTCATGAATCTTGCTATGACTTTCTTGATGCAAATCTCATTTTGTCTCTGATGACCGCAGATTGTATGAAATACAGCATGAAGAGAGTCTAACCTGAAACCAGAGATCCCTCTCTTTCCTGTTATCATCTCTGTCTCTTTGACCAGATTTCTTGAGCCTAACATAGTTTCACAGTATGTCCCACATCAGTTACTAAGTTTGTGCGAGATGAAGAGAATGTCCATTGATACCCACAGTTTCTTATAGCCCTGGTAGCAAGATGTGTAATCAAGCTGCCTCTGTACATTTTTAGACATCTCAGACATGTCTTACTTGATCCTTCATTTTCCCAATCAGTTATTCCCCGTGGCCCCTGATTTCTCTGCTTCTTCAAATGTGAGAAAGCAGAAGGAAAGCCTCAATCTTTTTATATTTAGAATTCCAGAGCGATAGAAAAAAATAAGCATCATGGGACAAAGCATCTCTTCATGTAGATTCTCTTTATATTTGCTCCAAATTCATTGCTGCTGGTTCTTATTTAAAATGACAGAAAAGTCTGCAGATCAGTTACTATTTGATGATGTCATCCTCAGCAGGCCTGGTTAAGTCAGCTGTCACTTCATTAGCCAGGAATTGGACAGTCTTTACAAAGTGGTTCTCAATTCATTAGTGCTAAGTGGCATGATTGATTTACAAGTATTAATGATTTGCCACTTTTATCAAAGGGTCACTGGAGAGGGGCATCCTATTGAAGATATCTAAGTTCTACAGATCCTAGTGGCCAGTTTATTTAATGACTCTAGGTTGATTACTTTATCATCTTAATTTTAAGGAACCATTATTTTAATAACTGTTCAAAAAAAGGCCTATTTTGCTTGAAAGGGGAGTAAATATATGTATCACATATAATAATTATATGTAATTATGTGCAATAATATAATTATATGCAATAATTATAAGACTTGTCTATAATATATTACCTATGTATTATATACCATATACGGTATAATGTTTATTATATAACTATATTACATATTTTATATATTATATATTCTTTTCCTAGATAATATATATTCTTAGTGAGAGATATATAGATAAGTGATAAGATACATTTTAATTTAAAGATTTATTTATTTAGAGAGAGAGAGAGAGAGTGTGTGTGCAAGGGGGGAGGGACAGAGAGAATCTCCAGGCACACCCCTCACTGAGCATACAACGTTCCATCCCAAGACCCATGAGATCATGACCTGAGCTGAAGCCAAGCGTCAGATGCTCAACTGACTGAGCACCCAGATGCCCTAAGATACATCCTAGTTTAATTAAATGATACACTACATATCGGAAGCAGGTCTAGATCATTTATTTCCATACATATGGTACTTAGGTTTCTTTTCTTCTCACTAGGATGGAGTCAGTACATGGAGCTACAGGAAGTTGCCCTCCAAAGATGCTTCTCAACTAATAGGAAATGATCTCTGAATATCCCAGATGCAGCCCAGGTGCCCTAGGTTTTACTTCCTCCTTTCATTGAGCTGTAGTGGTATCATGACGTTGATTGTAATGAAAAGAAATTATGTCAAATAATGATGCCATACTTACTCTGAAAAACAAACGAGCTGTCCCAAGCAAGATTAATCTGCATTTCTATAAAAGTAGTAAGCAGTGAAGTTTGATAACATGTCTCAAAAATAGCCAGGAAAGAAGACGTAAGGACCATGCAGTATGGACATACAGATATTTGTCAATTTGTTCATTCATTACCTTGACAAATACTAATAGGGCAGTATATTTTGTGCCATGCCCTGTGCTGAGATCTTAAGATAGTAAACAAGAAAAAAAAAAAAAAACCTTTTTATACCTTTACCAAGCTGACAGCTTAATAGGGGAGCCAATCAATAAATGAATGTACAGCTAAGTCACTAATTACAAAATGTGATAAGTGCAAAGAGAGAAATAAACAGGAGTATAAGGAATACATTTAAGCTGGAACTAAGACCTTAGGGAGCCAGTCATGAATAGAGCTGGGGAAAACATTCTAGAAAAGGAGGGGGGGGACAATCAGTTTAAAGACTAAATAAAAAATAAGCAAATGTAGCCAGAGGGTAAAGCAGGATAGAGTTAGGAAAGGAACTTGGATAGGTAAGTAGGGTCAGGTCACACAAAGCCTTACAGACCATTCTATGATGTTTATATATTAATGTAAGTTCAAAAATCTCTTCCTATATAATTCCTGTGCCAATTATTTTTGTTTTGTTTTCTTTGGCTGAATACTTCAGTAAAATGTTGATAAGTACCAAAAGAGGCCATGCTTGTCTTTTTGTTAACTTTCAGGGGATGTTTCTAAAAGGTAGTCAATATATCTGCCCTAGTTTTCTCATAGATATCCTTTGTGGGGTTAAAAAAAATTATCATCTATATTTAAATGTTAATTTTCTTCATAAAAAGTGTTGGACTCTATTGAATGCTTATTCTGCATCTATTGAAATGATCATGTCTTTCTTTACCTACTAAAGTGGTATGTTTCACAGTAGACCTTATGATTTTAAACAATCTTTCTATCCCTGAGATAATCCCTTCTTATTCATTGTATATATGTATATTTTTAATATGCCACTAAATTTAATTTACTATTATTTCTTTAGCTTTTGTGATCTGGGTTCCTAGTAGATCTTGATCTGTAATTTTCTTTTCCTATACTGTTCTTGTTTAGAATCAAGATTTATATAAGCCACATGTAGTCATTTGGGCAGCTCACTTTCTTCTATTTTCTGAAATGTTAGTAAAAGTTGACAGAATAACTGTGCAGGTCTGAGATCTGCTGTAGAGCAACACTGCTATACATACTTAGTTTTTCAATTCTTGTTCATCTAGGTTTTGAGTATCCATAGTTTTCTAAAAAACAATCTAGTTTTTCAATTTTTTAAATAACTTTTTTCAAAATTATTGACAAAGATATTCATTAATGATTTTTTAAAGATTCTGCTCTAGTTCATGGTCCTAGTAAATTATATCTCCAAAAATAATACCAGTTTATAGCATTTGTCAATTTTTAGTGTGAATACCATGATAGATTTCAAGCTATAGGTATGGCATCAATAAACAGAATTGGCACATAATTGGCCCTCTGCTGTGCACAGCTCCAACATACCTTCCAGTTAGATTTTTCCTTTCTGCTTGTATTTGTGCCTTTTCCTTTCTTTCTCTCTCTCTCATTTGTAAATCATTCCTGTTAAAGTTTTTTTTTTATATTTTATTAGACTACATTAAAAGAATGCATTTCTAGTTTTGTTGATCTTCTCTTTTGTTTCTTTGCTTTTTATCTCATCAATTTCAGCTATTAGCTCTTAAATATAACCTTTATTCTGTGTTCCTCAGTTTTTCTTTTAAGTTTCAACAGATAAAAAGCATTTATTTTCAGTCTTATATTAGTAACATTGAATTTCAAGGGATACATTTTTAAGTACTGTTTTAGCTTCATGATACATATTTTCATTTGATGTTCTTTCAATTATATGGATCTAGTAATTTGTACTATGTTTCACTTCAAGTGTCTAAAATGTGTTTTCTTTTTGAAAGATAGGGGCTTCCTTTGCATGAATGGCTCCTAACTAATTTACATGTAGGTCAAAGAAGATTACATGGTATTTGAAATCTGAAACCTATTCTTTGAGTTTGTGTTCAATGGCTCATGAATACCTGAATATATTCTTTAAAATCATTTCTACCTTATAAAATATTTAATTTCTGTCTTTATAGTACAGAAATGTAATTACTATTTATTTTGATGGAAAGCATTTTATAACATCCCTGAGGTACTCCTCCCCCATAACAGCCATTTATGCACATCTCAATCAACATGATTCATTAAAGAGTTAAATGTAATTATCAAAAAGCTTTTGAGTAGCATCTTCAAGTAAATTCCTTTATAATATGTTTTCATAATCTGCCATTTAGTAATCTTTAAATTTTCAAATACTATTCACTTAGAACTTTGCTAGCAAGATAAACATATGTCATTCATTGTATAAAAGTACTTCAATGAAAAAAATATACTAAAGACAATGAAAACAATGCAAGCGATACACATTTGTGTTATCACTGCTACTAACTAATAATACAAATGCAAAGGTGATTGTATGGTAGTTCTCTTTTGATGCTGCTCAGAAGATATTCAGAATTCAGATTTATCTCAGTAAGATGAAATAGGACATTAAATGGAAATTCTTTTACAAAATGAATTCTGGGGCATCTGGATGACTCAGTGGTTGAGCATTTGCCTTTGGCTCAGGTCGTGATCCCAGGGTCCTAGGATCAAGTGCAGGCTCCCCACAAGGAACCTGCTTTTCCCTCTTCTATGTTTCTGTGTCTCTCATGAATAGATATTTCTTAAAAAATAAAATAAAAAATTAATTCTTATAATCCTAACAAAATATCTCATACTATTATCTTCTCAGATATAGAGATAGATATGTGGATTCATAGACATGTTAGATGTCTATTTCTTGTTTAATATTTTTATAGCCTTGGTAATTTTTCTGGTCCATTTCATCCATTGCTTTACCATAGAAATGTGAAGTCTCCCAACAGGATTGTAGATTTGGCAGTTTGTTTTTGTCCTTTTAGTTTTTGCTGAAATACCTGGGATGGCATAAACATTAAAAAGTTCATGGGTTTATATCTTCTTGGTGTATTATTCTTTTCCAATGTAATGTTCCTTTATTCTTTTTGCCATGTAACCTATTTCCCTTTCTAATATTGCTTGTTGCTCTCCAGTTTCCCCATCACCATTTAATGAATAGACTGTCTTTTTCTTGTTGTATATTGTTTCCTGCTTTGTCAGAGATTAATTAACCATATAGTTGTGAGTTAATTTCTGGGTTTTCTCTTCCGTTCTATTGATCTATGTGTCATTTTTGTGCCAGTACTGTACTCTTTTGATCACCACAGTTTTCTAATATAACTTGAATTCCAGAATTGTGATACCCCCAGCTTTTCTTTTCTTTTTCAGGGTTGCTTTGGCTATTTGAAACCATTAAAATCCTAGAGGAGAACATAGGCAGTATCCTCTTTGATATAGGCCATAGCAACTTCTTACTAGATAAGTCTCCTAAGGCAAGAGAAACAAAAGCAAAAATAAACTCTTGGGACTTCACGAAAATAAAAAGCTTCTGCACAGCAATGGAAACAATCAATGAAACTAAAAGGCAACCTATGGAATGGGAGAAGATATTTGCAAATGATTTATCTAATAAAGGGTTAGCATCCAATATATAAAGAGCTTTTATTTTTATTTTTTTAAAGATTTTATTTATTTATTCAAGAGAGACACACAGAGAGAAAGAGGCAGAGACACAGGCAGAGGGAGAAGCAGGCTCCATGCAGGAAGCCTGACTTGGGACTCGATCCCAGGTCTCCAGGATCACTCCCTGGGCTGAAGGTGGTGCTAAACTGCTGGGCCACTGAGGCTGCCCTACAAAGAGCTTTTAATACTCAAAATACAAATAATACAATTAAAAGTGGGCAGAAGATATGAATAGATGTTTTTTCAAAGATGACATACAGATGGCCAACAGACACATGAAAAATACTCAACATCATTCATTATCAGGGAAATACAAATCAAAAGTACAATAAAATATCACCTCACACCGTCAGAATGGCTAGAATCAACAGCACAAGAAACAGATCTTGGCAAGGATGTGGAGAAAAGGGAACCCTCTGGCACTGTTGGTAGAAATGCAAACTGATGCAGCCACTCTGGAAAACAGTATGGAGATTCCTCAAAAAGCTAATAATAGAATTACCCTGTGATCCTGCAATTGCACTACTGTGTATTTACCCAAAGAAGACAAAAGTACTAATTCAAAGAATACATGCACCCTGAAGTTTATAGCAACCTTATCTACAATAGGCAAACTATGGAAACAGCCCAGGTGTCCATTGATTGATGAATGGATAAGGAAGATGTGTATGTGTGTGTGTGTGTGTGTGTAATGGAAAATTATTCAACCATAAAAAGAATGAAATCTTGCCATTTACAATGACATAGATGGAGCCAAACAGTATTATGGTAAGCAAAATAAGTCAGTCAGAGAAATACAGGGAATCTACATAAACATGAGAGATTAAAAAAAAAAAACAGGTAAACTTAGATCTGTAAGTCATTCTGGACTAAGGAAAAGAGGTTAGAAGTCTGGCGCTTCAAAGGAAACAAAGGCAATTCACAAGAGGAATAGCAAGGATAAATAGAAAGAAGAAAGAAAAGAAAAAAAAAGAAAAAAGAAAAGAAAAGAAAGAGAAAGAAAGAAAGAAAAGAAAGAAAGAAAGAAGAAAGAAAAGAAAGAAGAAAGAAAGAGAAAGAAAGAAAGAAGAAAGAAAAAAAGAAAGAAAGAGAAAGAAAAGAAAGGAAAAGAAAGAAAGAAAGAAAAGAAAGGAAAAGAAAGAGAAAGAAAGAAAGAAAGAAAGAAAGAAAGAAAGAAAGAAAGAAAGAAAGAAAAAGAAAAGAAAGGAAAAAAGAAAGGAAAAGAAAGTTTTTGCTGGGCCATTCAGAAGCAATGGGGGTCTAAAAAGGACTTTGACCAAAGAGGCATTTCTAAGTTCTTCTCTATCTACCATCCTAGTTCATATTATACTATTATTATCTATGATGATAGTTCCCTTCCTGGAGCAGGTCTTCTATCTAAATTAGACAGTTATATGGGAGACAAGAGAAACTTTTTGAGTATATTGTTTCTTAAAAATAATCAGCTGGGGCACCTGGTTGGCTCAGTTGGTTGAGTGTGTGTCTCTTGTTTTCAGCTCAGTTTATATCTCAAGGTTGTGAGATCAAGTCTTGGGCTCTATGTTCAGCACAGAGTCTGCTTGGGATTCACCCTCTCCCTCTGCTCCTGCCCACCCCACCCCACCCCATCCATAAAGGATATTTCTAAAAATATTTTTTAAAAATCAGTCTCAAATAATCCACATGCCAAAGAGACATACTTTGAGATGGCAAATTTTGCTTCTCTGCAATACCTACCTCTCTGCTTGTTTCATTTTTTTCACTATAGGGTTAATGATTTAATGTATTAATAAAAGTTATTTATATACATTTTTAGCATCATAAATATATACTGATATATATTTTAAAGTCTATTTCAGATCACTTCAAAAGATTATTTCATGCATCTCCTCTCACATGGGGACATTTTAGTCTTTGTTACTTTTACACAGGAGCTGAATTCCAGACACCACTGTCTATGGCAGGCCCAGAGCAGCCCATGATTCTCATTCTTCTCTTGATTTTTGTTTCTAATCCATTTCTGCTTATCTTGTTTTGGAGCCCTGCTATATCTTTGTTCACAAATATTTCATTATTCATAGGTATTCATTATGCATTATTGCCATATGCTTGGAGTAGAATGAACAAATTAAAACAAAAAAAAGTATTACCTAGGTCAGAAGTATCAGTCCAATATATTTTTATTATTCTAAGCAAATAATAGATTTAAAGAAGTTCCTCTTGCAATTTCTTTGATTTGCTTTTAGTCTTAATATTTATTTTTAAATTTAAAATAGCATTAAATATTTTTTCTATGTTTGACATATGGCCACATGGATTAAAATAAATTGTGGTGTATTTTTCTCAACCTTGTTGTTCCTAGGTGCTCAGAGATCCATAAATACATAGTACAATGTGCATTTAGGAACAAAATGTTCCTAAATCTCATGAACAACACACACTAGCATAGTCTGCTTTAGCTCAGGTAGGAGTGTTATGAAATGCTTTGTCTTCAGTGAAAAGTAGAGAAATTCTTAGGTGGAGAGCCCTTGAAAACTGTTCCCATTACTCAAAGAGCTTTTTTGTGGATGGTAGTTGTGTATCTCACTCTCAAACATATTTGCTTCATTCCCTATCATTGCAGATGAAGTAAAAATGGTCCACTCTCCGCTCACCAGAGATTTTGTGTTGAAATTGTTCATTTCTTCTTGACATGAACTAAGCAACACAAGAAAACCATCAAAATTTATAAAGGCTCAAGTTATCTACCAGTCATTTAGTCACCAAATATTAAGTACCCACTATGTTCTAGACACTAGCAATAGAACAGTGAATACAATAGGCAAAAAATGCTTGCCTATATAGAGATGGAAGCAAATAAGTAACTAATGTATATCATTCGTTCTACAGATCATAAATATTATAAATATTATGTTAAAAACAAAGCAAGGAAGGAATGCTTAAAATGGCCATTTTAAACAGCATGATAACTGAAAAGGTGAAATCTCTACAAAACATATATAGGTGTGGGAGCTATTTCTATGAATGACAAGTCATTCATAACTTAAGGGACAGCAATGGGCAGGTGGGACTAAAGCTGAGCGTGCTTGCTTTGCTTTGCTTATCTCTTGCATAAGAGATCAAGAGAAAGGGCTTCAGATCATGTAGGGCTATGCTCACTGTTATAATGAAGTCAGCATTTACTTCTCTAATAGTTTTGGGCACAAAAGTGGTATGATTTGTGTGGAGGCCAAGAAAATTAAGGCTATTCCACTTTAAGTTCAGCGTTAGCACAAGTACAGCCATCCCAGGCCCCTGTGAATAAGAGCTGAACTTTACCTTACTTCAGTTACAGGAAGAAAACAGCTTACAGCTTAATGTCCTAGAAAGCCCCATATTAGAATAAAAAAAAAGCCCAAGCCAAGGGCAGGAAGCCCCTATTAGAATAAGAACAGAGCTCAATGCCCTTGAAAGCCCCATATCAGAATGTAAACAGAACTTGAGAAATTCCTCCACCCCTTCTGGAGGTCCCCAGGACCAGCCCTTAAACTAAGCTGAAACCCACCTCGGGGTCCAAGTCCCTGCTCTGCTGTGTCGGGTATACTTGGACCCAAGCTCAGCTTGTAAATAAACCCTCGTGTGTTTGCATCGGTGTCGGCTCCTTGGTGGTTTCTCAGATTCGCAATCTTGGGCACAACAATTTGCCTTGTATTTCAAAAGAATCACTCTGCTAAATATTTTAAGAATAGATCATCAAAGAGCAAGGAAGGAGGTGATTATATACTTTTTTTTTTTTAACTTGGATATATTTTAAGATAGAGACCATAGGACTTGCTGAGGAATGGGATTTGGAGTATGGGTGAAAAAGAGCAGTTAGAGTAATTCCAAGCAAGGTTTGTGACCTGAGCAATGGGAAAAGGGGAGTTATAGTTTAATGAGATGGGCACATTAGTTAAGATTCTTCAGAGAAACAGAACATTTCCTTTTCCTCCCTCCCTCCCTCCCTTTCTTTTTCTTTCTGTCTGCCTTTCTGTCTTTCCTACTTTTTTCTCTTTCTGTCTTTCATATTTTCTTTCTGTCTCTTTCTCCCTCCCTTCCTTCATCTTCCTTCCTATCTTCCTTCATCTTCCTTCCTTCCTTACTTCCTTCCTTCCTTCCTTCCCTCCTTCCTTCCTTCCTTCCTTCCTTCCTGTCCTTGCATCTGTTATATCTGTCTATCTATCTACGATGTATCCATATCTCTATCTAAATACATAGATAAAAAGAGAGAGATTACAGGAATTGGCTTATGATGGTTGTGAAGTCCCACAACCTGCTATTTGCAAGCTAAAGAACCTGGAAAGCCAGTAGTATAATCACCAAAGCCTGAGTACCAGTGGGCCACTGGTATATGTTCTAAAATCCAAAGGCCCAAGAACTGCACCTGTTCCAAAGGCAAGAAAATTAGATATTAAGGTCAAAAAGAAGGAATTCCCTCCTCCATCACTTTTTTGCTCTTCTCCAACCTTCAATGGATTGGATGATGCCTGCTCATATTGTGAGGGCAGATCTTTACTCAGTCTACTGATTCAAATGCTAATTTCTTCCAGAAACACCTTCACAGACACACCTAGAAATAAAGTTCCACTAGCTATCTGGCCGCCCTTTAGCCCTGTCAGGTTAATCCATGAAATTAATCATCACAATATTTAATTCAGTAGGAGGAGCTTTTTGGGTACAAGTGTGATGGAGGTCAGGAATTTTTGTTTTTAAGTTATCAAAATCAAAGTTCATGTTAGTTTTGTTAAGTAAAGAGAGTGAGTAGACAGATGGATGTAGTAATGTAAAGTTCAGCACATGCATCCAAGACCTAAGATGCGAATTTGAAAGCCACTGGTATATAGTGTGGAGGCCAAGAAAATTAAGGCCATTCCACCTTAAGTTCAGCATTAGCACAAGTACAGCCATCTCAGGCCCCTGTGAATGAGACCTGAACTTGACCTTACTTCAGTTACAGGAAAAAAAAACAGCTTAATGCCCTTGAAAGCCCCTATTAGAATGAGAACAGAGCTGAACACCTTGAAAGCCCCATATCAGAATGTCAACAGAGCTTAAGAAATTCCTCCACCCCTTCTAGAAATCCCCTAGACCAGCCCATAAAACTCCACTGGAACCCACCTCGGGGTCCAAGTCCCTGCTCTGCTGAGTCTGTGTCGCTGTGTTGGGTATACTTGGACCCAAGCTTGAGCTTGTTAATAAACCTTCATGTACTTTCATCGGTGTCGGCTCCTTGGTGGTTTCTCGGATTCACAATCTTGGGCACAGCATATAAATGGTATGTAAAGCCAGAAACCAAAGAAGAGATCATCAAGAGAGAAAGATTAGAGAATCTAAGAACAGAGTGTTAATCTTGGGCACTAGAGTTTCCTGGAAGAAAATAAATACATGCTTCAAGGAGGAGGATATGGTACATGGGATATGATATAGCTGTAAAAAAATGAGAAAGGCTGATATCACAATATTTTCTTTATATACTGCTAAATCAACATTTACATTACTTACCTAATGGGTATGAAAAGGGAATAGGATAACTGAGGATTTATATTTACATTAGAATAGATTTGAGAAAGACAGAGAAAGAAAGTAGGAAAGACAAAGAAAGAACAGCAAGAGATAATCATGGCAGAAATACTTCACAATATGTACCTTTAATATTATTTTATTTTGAATCATAGGAATATAATACATTTAAAAAATAGAAAAAAATTGGGACGGCTGGGTGGCTCAGCGGTTTAGTGCCGCCTGCAGCCCAGGGCATGATCCTGGAGTCCCGGGATCAAGTCCCACATCCAGCTCCCAGCATGGACCCTGCTTCTCCCTCTACCTGTGTCTCTGCCTCTCTCTCTCTCTCTCTCTCTCTCTCTCTCTCTCTCTCTCTGTGTCTCTCATGGATAAATAAATAAAATCCTTTAAAAAATAGAAAAAAATTTCTTTTAGATTCCATATCCTCTATATTTTTTTACCCCATTTCTCTGATCACTTTTTAATAAAATTAATGTCTATTCCATTACTATTTTTTGAAACCTCTTCAGTGAGACTTTTATCACCACTGTAATACTAAAACAGCTCTGGTGAGGATTATATTCATATATTCCTAGTTTTTAGGTCCCTTAACCATCAGCAGCTTTTTACACAGTGAATCCTGTGAATGTACCATGGTGTATTCTTTTTCTCCTACCTACCTTGTTTTCTCAACTTTCCTGAGAAATAGGTGACATATCACATTGTGTAAGTTTAAGGTATATAGTACGATGATTTGACGTATCTATATATTGAGAAATGTTTATCACAATAAGGTTAGTGAACCCGTCCTTCACCTCACATAATTACCATTTTGTTCTTCTTATAGCGAGAAACTGAAAGATCTCTCATAGGAACATTCAGGTATACAATACAATATTGTTAACCATAGTGTTCAATTGTTTCTATATATTGGCAATAATGAATAATGCTGCATTAATAGTGGGAGTATAGACCTCACTTTGTGATCTTAATTTCATTTCCTTCAGATATGTACCCAGAAGTAGGATTACTGGATCATATTAGTAGTTCCATATTTAATTTTTGAGGAACTCCATATTGTTTTCCATAGTAGCTGTACCAATTTATATTCCCATCAATAATATGTAGGGTTCCTATTTCTCCACATCCTCACCAACAATTAACTCTTGTCTTTTTTTATAATAGCCATGTTGAGAGGTATGAAGTAATATCTCTTGTGATTTTAATTTGCATTTCCCTGATGATCAGTAATGTGGAGCATATTTTGTTATACTTGATTTCCATTTGTATATCTTCATGTCTACTCAAGTCCTCTGCCCATTTTTTTAATCGGATTGTGTTGGGTGTTGGGTTATATGAGTCATTTATAGATTTTCACTATTAACCACTTATCAGATATATCATTTGGAATTATTTTCTCCCATTTCATAGATTGCCTTTTCATTTTGTTTACTGTTACTTTTGCTATGAAGACACCTTTTAGTTTGATATAATCTGACTTTTTTATTTTTGCTTTTGCTGCTTGTGTCCTTGGTATTATTGTAAAAAAAAAAACATTGTCAAGAGCAGTGTCAAAGACACTGCTAGGGAAAAACTGTTGTTTTTTTCTATATTTTCTTATGTTTAAGTCTTTAATTCATTTTGAGTTAATTTTCATGAGTTAGTGAAAGGATCCAATTTCATTATTTTGCATGTAATTATCCAGTTTTCCTAATACAATTTAGTAGAAACTATCTTTTTCCTATTGAATATTCTTGATTCTTTATCAAATATTAGTTGATCTTATGTGTGAGCTCTTGAATCTGTTCCATTGGTGTGTGTGTCTATTTTTATATTATTTACATACTATTCTATTTGACATAATTTTGTAATACAGCTTGAAATCAGGAAGTATGATGCCTCAAGCTTTGTTCTTCAGCATCACTTTGGCTATTTTGTGTTTTGTATTTTGTATTCCCATATAAAATTTGAATGATTTTTTTTGTTCTATTTCTGTGAAGAATACCATTGGAATTTTTATAGGAATTACATTCAATCCATAGATGACTTTTGGTGGTATCAATATTATAACAATGTTAACTCTTCCAAACCATGAATGTATGGGATATTGTTTTCATTTATTTGTGTCATCATCAATGTCTTTCATTAATGCCTTATACTTTTCAGTGTACAGATCTTTCACTTCCTTGTTTAAATTTATTTCTGGTTATTCTTTTTGATGCAAACAAATCATAAGATTACTTAATTTCTCTTTTGGAGAGTTCATTATTAGTGTACATAAATGCAACAGAGCACTGTATGTTGATTTTTTATCCTGCAGTTTTACTGAATTTGTTAATTAGTTCTAACAAGTGAGGGGTTTTTTTTTAGGTGGAATCTTTAGAGTTTTCTTTACATATATCATGTCACCTACAAAAAGTGACAGTTTTGCATATTTCTTTCCAATTTGGATGCCCCTTCTTTTTTTTCTTACCTAATTGATCTGGCTAGGATTTCCAATCCTATATTGAATATAAGTGATGGCAGTTGGCAGTCCTGTCTTGTTCTTGATCTTAGAAAATTTTCAATCTTTCACTGTTGAGTGTGTTAGGTATCTGCCTGTCATGTATGACCTATATTATGTTGAGGTCCATACCCTCTAAACCTACTTCATCAAGAATATTTATCATGAATGGATGTTGAGTTTTATTAAATGATTTTTTGCATCTATTGAAATAATCAGATAATTTTTGTTTTTAATGTGTTGCTGATATATCATAGTTAGTGATTCGCTTATGTTGAATTATCCTTGCTTCCTGGGGATAAATCCTACTTTTTTTTTTTTTTTAATAAATCCTACTTGATCATGTTCTATAACACTTTTAATGTCCTGTTGAATCTGGTTTACTAGGATTTTGTTAAGAATTTCTGCATCTAGATTCATTAGGGTTATTGACCTATAGTTGCCTTTTTGTTTACAGCATTGTCTGGCTTTGGTATCATGGTAATGCTGTCTTCATAAAATGAGTTTGGAAGTGTTCTCTCCACTTCAGTTTTTTTGGAAGAGTTTGAGAAAAATTGGTATTAATTATTCAAAGGTTTGGTGTATTTCACATGTGCAACCATGTGGTCTTGTGCTCTTCTCTGTTGGAAGGTTTTTTGATTGCTAATTCAATCTCTTTGTTATTGGTCTGTTAAGATTTTCTATTTCTTCCTGATTCATACTTCTTATGTTATATTTTTCTAGGAATTTATCCATTTCTTTTAGGTTGTCCAATTTTTTGGTACAAAATTCTTTGTGGTGTTCTCATGATCCTTTGTATTTCTGTGGTACCAGTTGTAATGTCTCATCTTTCATTTATAATTTTATTTGGGTTCTTTTCTTTGCAAGTCTAGCTAAAGGCTTTTCTACTTTATTTAAAACTCAACTCTTAGTTTCACTGATCTATTCTGCTATATTCCCTATTTATTTGTGCTCTGATCTTTGTTATTTCCTTTCTTATCCTAACTTTGGGAACACTTTGTTCTCTTCCTTATTCTTTGAGATTATTACTATTATTTTTTTATTTTTTATTTATTTTTTGTATTTTTCTTTGGAGTTCAATTTGCCAACATATAGTATAACACCCAGTGCTCATTTTTTAAATATAGGCATTTATCAATATAAACTTCCCTCTCAGCATTACTTTTGCTGCCTTTCATAAGTATTGGTATCTTGTGTTTCCATTTTCATCAGTTGTAAGATATTCTTTTCTCTTTTGGTTTTCTCTGTGGCCTAATGGTTGTTCAGGAGTGTGTTGTTTAATTTCCATGTATTTTTAATTTTTTTACTTTTTTTCTTGTTGTTGATTTCTAGTTTCAATATTGTGGTTGCAAAGGTTCTTGATATGATTTCAATCCTTACATATATTCTATCCTGGAGAATGCTTCACATGCACTTGAGAAGAATGTGTATTCTGATGCCATTGGATGGAATGTTCTGTATACATCTGTGAGGTCATTTGGTCTAAAGTATACCTCAAGATCAATGTTTCCTTATTTATTTTCTGTATCTATTGTTAGAAGTGAGGTATTGAAGTCCCCTACTATTACTGTAATGTCAGTTACTCTTGTCAGCTCTGTTAGTATTTGCATAACAAATTGAGATGTATATATATTTACAACTGTTTTATCTTCTTGATGAATTGATCCCTTTATCATTATATAATGACTTTCTTTATCTCGTTACAATTTTTGATTAAAGTTTATTTTGTCTGATGTATGTGTAGCTATACCTTCTCTCTTTTAATACCTATTTGCATGGAATATCTTTTTCCATCCCTTCACTTTGAGCCTATGTGTGTCCTTAAAGTTAAATTGACTCTATTTTGGTAGTATATAGTTTGGTCTTGTTTTTTTCTCTGAGTTGCTTGTTCTCCTTTGAGCTGTGCCTTTTTTTACTGTATATAAAATGTTAATTCAACATATTCTCTTATATTTACAGAAATTTAAATTACCCTGTGTCTCATATTACCAATATATGTAAAACATATAAAATTTAATTATTTTTAAAAGTTTCAATTCAAATAATTTTTAAATGCTAGATATAGATATATCATATAGTGTCTGCTGTTAGGTAGAGTGTTAAATACTTTAAATATTTTATCTCAAAAAAATCTCAAAGCAACCCAAAGTGACATCATAATTATCAGAGAAGGAAACTTAAGTTTAAAGTAGTTGATTGAATTATCTAAACTCAAACAACTATTGAAGAATGAAACTAGAATTTATTGCCAAAGCTGAAACTTTTATTATGCTGTAATGCATCTGTTTCAATTGTATCTAATCATGAGCTGTAAGCTTCATGATGGCAGGCACTATATTATACTCAATCTATAAATTTTATACTCCAAGGAGCAATTAGGAAATAAATATGTATTAAATGTATGCATGAGCTAATGATCTCACTCTTGGGAAAATGTGTTTAATCAATAAGGTATTAACTTTCTGAGGAACTATGACAACATTTGAAAGGGTAGAAGTTGGTCTCCTTTGATGATGATTTACTTAATAAAACTTGGCAAGTAGGAGATATTTGAAGGAACAGGGATCAGGTCTTTCAAGAGTCTCTCTCTTATACATATGCAGTCACTCCACCTATACTCAAGGCTATATATTTTTTCCCCCTCTGGCTAACAATTATATATACATGAAATTGTTGTGTTTCCATCAACCGTCAATCCGCCAATGTAACTCGAAGTCCACTATGGGTGAATAAAATAAGATGACACTGAGCTACTGCTATCATAGATCTTAAAGTCCAGAAATTTGCTTGCATTTTCTATAAGAAAACACATTAGGAGTCTTTCTATACCTGATAGTATGACATTGTATTTAAATACAACATGCATAATTAGGAACATTGATTACAAGTATATATTTATGTTTTAAAGTATAGATTGCAATAAGGGCAAGGCTACCATCGTAGTTCAGTTAAATATATTATGATTCAGTAATTATTTGCAGTTCACACAATGCTGTATTTGGCCTAATTAGCAGTGATACTGACAAGTAGAGTAAATAATTTGCATTTTTAAGAAATGTATAATGTATCTGAGTAAATAAGTCTATAAGCTTTGCCTAAATTGTGATTATTTGATTTGGAAGCATCTTATAAAGAATGCTTAGAAGCTGTGTCTCCCTTGTGCTCACTTTGGCAGCACATATACTTAAAAGCTATCTCTTCCTACTAACATTGACACCAAGTCATGGCAGACTGTGGGTTCCAATTACTGAATAGCTCAGAGACCTTGAGTTTCTTTACCATTTTATTTCTTATTCTTAAGGTATATCATGTTCTCACTCTGCTCCAGACTCTATATTTCATCTCATAATACTGCTTTGTAAATAGCACAATTTTTAAATAAGAAAAATAACAATAGCTTCACCACTCACTGGTATGACCCTAATTAAGTTAAATCACCTTATTTAGATCCAAGTTTTTCATAGTAACAAGAAACATGTTATAGACTCTTGTAAGAAGTAACAAAAGAAAGATTTCCACTTTTGGTTATGAACATCTTAACCTTCATGTTGAGAACAATTAAATTAACATAGAAATTAAATTAAATAAAAATTAACATAGAAATTAAATTAAATAAAAAAGATAATTGAAGAGCAACCAAGGCATCTAGGACTATGGAGGCTGGTTCTCAGAAAAAGTGAGACCACAAAGAAGTAACTGTGCATGACATATCATCTCAGTGAATCTGCTTCTTCCTAAGCCATACAGAGAAACAGTATGACTAGCCAAGCAGAAGGGAGAAACTGGGAATATAGGAAGAGCTATCAGTCCAGGAAATAAAGTTGAGGTTTCCCAAAGAGGTGAGATGTGTAAACACCGTGAGTTTTAGTTGAGGGCCTTAAAGAACTAAGTCATAGGAGTAGGCAAAACAAATGGACTAAGACTTACAAAGACTAAAACAGCCATGAAAATTTCCATTCCTGGCTCAATTCAGATGCTTGTGTCCCTGACACTTGTCTAACTACCTGCCAATAAGAGGACTAAGTCATCTCTGGGAAAAGATACTATCATCCTGAATGTCTGAAATTTTTAATATAGAATATCTGGCATTCAATAAAAGAGATATCTTGAGGCAAAACAAAAATAAACTCAGAAGTATGAAAATACAGGAATGATGAAGAACACAGGAAAAAATAAATATATGGACACCACTAAATAAATATTGACAAATTAAAACAATGTATTCTAGAATTTTAAATATATATATATATAATTTAATTTAAATATATGATAAGAGCACAAAAGGCATGAGGCAGCTAAATGATATAGGGCATTTTAAGGTACCTTTTTAGAAAGTGGAAAAGACACTCATTTATGACAAATGCTAATAAATCAGTGGTGCATACTAGCATGTCTAGGGTAATTTAAAATGTTTAACAGATAACAATAAAGAAGGAAAATGGAAAAAATCATAGAGTAGAATAATAGGTTAATTTTAAGATGGCAAGATGAGACAGAAAACAGTAAAATGATACATTTAAGCCCAAATATTTGAGTGGTTACATTGCATCTTAACGGATTAAATATTCTATTTAAAAGATTAAGTTTGTCAAATTGGTTTTAAAAACATGATATGCTGCTTACAAGAAACACACTTAAATAATAGATACACAGAAAAAAAGAAACTGGGTGATATGCTATATGTTGGCAAATCAAGCTCCAATAAAAAATATACAAATAAATAAATAAAGAAGAAATTAAAAGTATGAAAGAAAATGTACTTATGCAAACCCTAACCAAATGAGAACTAGTATAATTATACTAATATCAGTATAAAATTTAAAAGAAAAAATCACTAGAACTTAAGTGAACATTTTGTTGTGATAAATGACAACTCATTCACACACAAACATAGTTTCAAACTATAAAACACACAAAAGAATCTAGCATTAAAAAAAAAAAAGAATTAGCCAAATCAACAATCATTGAAGAGATTTTTTTTTATATCTCTCAGTAATGGATAAGACAAAAATTAATTATATGAAAGATTTTCATAACACAATAAAATTATTGGACACATATCTGTAAGAAACAACTGATAAACATTTTTAAGTCTACATTGAGTATTTACCAATATATACCAATTGCTATTGCCATTTACTCAATTTGAACCAATTTCAAGTTTGAATTTGTAGTTTATTTTTAAACTGTAGAATAATTGGACAAAATATAATAGAACCCCAAATCGTTAAATGTTTAAAAATTATCAGAGCACATCTGAATAAGCGAATTTCCCAGGAGAAATAAAAATAAAAATTAGGAGATCCTTTAAAATACTTAATGAAGACAATACTTATCAAATCTTACATGATGCAATTAAAGGTACCCTTAATAGAAAAACTATAGCCTTAAACTCGTAAATTAGTGAAAGAAAGCTCAGCATACTTAAAAAAAAAACAAAAACAAGGGATACCTGGGTGACTCAGGGGTTGAGCTTCTGCCGTTGGCTCAGGGCGTGATCCCAGTTTGGGGATCGAGTCCCACATCAGACTCCCTGTGAGGAGCCTGCTTCTCTCTGCCTTTGTCTCTGCCTTTCTCTCTCTGTGTGTGTCTCTCATGACTAAATAAACAAAATCTTACAAAAATAAAAAAAGGATTGGAAGACAAAAGCTTTCCCCCTAAGTTCTGGAATAGGACACATAGTTAATCTCATTACTTCTATTAAACTTTATACTGGTGTTTCTAGCTAAGTCAATTAGTTAAATCAATTCGCAATAAAAAGGAAAGAAAGTGATTCAAATTTGAAAGGAAGACGTAGAGGTTGTCTTTTGGAAATGACATAATCTTATATACAGAAAATCCTAAAGAATCCACAAAAACTTATAGCAGTAATAAATGATTAAGCAAAGATGCAGAATACAAAATAAAAAACTGGTTGTATTTCTGTGTACTAACAATAAACAATCTGAAAAGGAAATTGACAAATTCCATTGAGAATAAAGTACTTGAGAATTTTTTTTTACAACACTTGTACCCTTATTGTTAAAAAAAAAAAAAAAAAAAAAACCACACACCTGAGGCAGGGGTGCCTAGGTGGCCCAGTTGGTTAAGTGTCTGCCTTTGGCGTGGTCATGATCCCAGGGTCCTAGGATCAAGCCCCACCTCAGGCTCCCTGCTCAGTGGGGAGTCTGCTTTTCTCTCTACTTCAGCCCCTCTCCCTGCTTGTGCTCCCTCTCTCTCTCTCTCTCTCTCTCTAATAAACAAAATCTTAAAAAAAAAAAAAAAAAAAAAAAAACAGAGGCAGATCTAAATAAATGGAAAATGCCCCATGTGCAGGGGAAGACTTAACATTGTTGAGATAGTAATCAAAGATTACAAATTGATCTTCAGATTCAATGTAAATCCTATCAGATTTCCAACTGCTGGGGCAACTTAAGTGTCCAATCTTGGTGTAGGCTCAGGTCATGGTCTCAGGGCTGTGGAATCAAGTTCCATGAGGCTCTGAGCTCTGTGCTCAGTGCAGAGTCTGCCTGAGATTCTCTCTCCCTCTGCTCCTCGCCTTGTTCTCTCTCTCTCTCTCTCTCAAATAAATAGAATCTTTATAAAAACATTTTTGCAGCTGCTTTTTTTTCCAGAAACAAATAAGTTCTTCTTAAAATACATATGGTGATGCAAGAGACCTGAATAGCCAAAATAATACTGAGGAAAAAGAGCAAAATTGGAGAACTTAAACTTCCTAATTTCAAAACTTAAAACAAAGTTACAGTTATCAGGACAGTGTAGCATAAACATAAGAACAGATATATAGACTAGTGCATTAAAATTGAGAATCCAGAAATAAACATCCATGGTCAATTGATTTTTGATAATGCCAAGACCATATAATGAAAGAATAGTCTTTTCAACAAATAGTGCTGGAACAACTGACTGTGCATGTACAAAAGAATAAATTTGGACCTCTACCTCACACCATTAAAAAACTAGTTCAAAATGAATTGAAGGTCTAAATCAAGAGATAGAACAATAAAACTCTTAGAAGGAAATACAGATGTAAAACTACCTGACTATGAATAAGGCAACAGTTTTGTACGTATAACAGCAGAATCATAAACAGCCACATATAAAATATACATAGAATTTCATCAAAATTAAAAACTTTGGAGCATCAAAAGACACTGTCACACAAGAATAAAGATAACCCACAGAATGGGAAAAAATACTTGGAAATTATGGATCTGAATAGATACTTATATTTATAATATAAAGAAGTCTTCTAAGTCAATAATAAAAATATCAATAGTCCAGTTTAAAAATGGGCCAAGGATTTTAAAAACCACTTCTCCAGTAAAGATATACAAATGGCCAATTAGCACATAAAATATATTCACCATTATTAGGCACCAGGGAAATGCAAATCAAAACCACAATGAGATACCACTTCACACTCTAGTAGGATGGCTATAATCAGTAAGACAGATGACAACAGTGTTGCTAAGGATGTTGGAAAATTGGAGCTCTCATAAATAGCTGATGGGAATGCAAAATGGTGCTTCCATGACTGTTGTAAACAATTTGGCAGTTCTTCAAAAAATTATGTATGTAGAGTTAACATATGATCCAGAAATTCCACTCCTAGGTACAAACCCGAGACAAGTGAAAATGTAGTCATGCAAAAACTTGTGTTTAAATATTCATAGAAACATTATTTATAACAGTTAAAAGGTAGAAACCACCCAAAATTTCCATCAGTTGATGAATGGATAAACAAATTTGGTATATCTGTACAATGGAATATTATCCAGGCATAAAAAGGAGTTAGGTACTGTTGCTGGTACAACATGGATGAGTCTTGAAAATATTGTTACTAAAGTGTTAGAGGCCAGACACAAAAGGCCATGTATTGTATGATTGCAGTTATCTGAAATATCCAAGGACAGGCAAACCCATTGACAGTTGATTTGTGGTTGCCAGGGAATCAGTGGAGGTGGGAATGGGAAGTGATGGCTAATATGCCTGTTATAGACATTTTTCTTAAGTTAGATAGTGGGGATGATTATACAACATAGTGAATAAAAACCACTTAATTACACAATTTCAAATGGTATGTTTTAAGGGCAGAAAAGTCAGTATCAAAGTATCCTTTATAATAAATTAGAAAAGAGCAGCAACTCAATCCCAAAATCGTAGAAGCAAAGAAATAACAAAAGTTAGAATCAAAGTTGTGAAATAGAAAATAACTGTGGGGGGAAATTATATGAACCAGAAGTTGGTTAATGGAAAAAATAATACATAATAAAAACCTAGCAAGTTTGATCAAGAAAAAAGAAAAGCACAAATTACCAAAACCAGAAATAATGTGATATTAGTACTAATTCCACAGAATTTTAAAATGTAATACTTTATGGATACTAGAAAATTAAAATTAAATAGACAAATTCCCATTTAAACACAATTCACCAAAACTGATAGCAGAATGAATAGAGTAAATGGATAATTCTAATGCTATTAATTATATTGAAACTATTATTAGAAGACTTCTCCAAGGAAAGCACCTATTTCAAATGGACTCACTGGTGAATTCTTCTAAATATACAGAGAAATAAACAATCTTTACATACTAGCCAAAGAAAAGAAATACTTCAAATTTATTTTTAGAAGGGCGGAGCAACCTTGATGTCAATACTAGAAGATAACATTGTAAAAACAGAAAATTATAGACCAACCTCTTCTAGGACCATGGGTATAAAATTTCCTAATAAAAATATTAGAAATTTGAATCTAGCAATACAGAAGAAGGATAATAGCTAGTAACACACTAGGTATGTTCCAATAATACATTATATGTTTAACATTTGAAAACCAATCAGTGAAAATCATCTTTTTAAAAGAATAAGAGATATATCATTATCACAATAAAGTATTTGACAATCAATGCTTATTCATTTTATATAATATATAAACACTTAAGTAAAATACAAAAAAAAAATTTCCCATCAAATTAAGAGCATCTACAAAAGTACATACAGAAATTAGTCTACTTCAAAAAAAAAAAAGAAAAGAAAAAAAAAGAAATTAGTCTACTTCATGGTAAAATACTGAAAACTTTATGGTGTCAAGAATGAGAAAATAAAACCTATTATCACCACTTTTCACATTTTGCTGGAAGTTTTAGGCAATGCAATATGGAGGACAAAAAAAGTAAAATATTGGATTGGAAAAAATCAAACTGTTCAGATGACATACTGGTGTACATACAAAATCCAAATGAATCTGAGGATAAAACAATAAGTTAATATAGAAATGTCTCCAGATACAAATATAAAAATTTCAACTTTTAAAAAAGAGTATAATTTAACATTATTTAAAAATATCAAATGCATGGGGAAAAATCCAACAAAAGCTATGAATAACCTCTACACAGAGAATAGAGAACATTATTAAAGGAAAGTAAAATACCTTCCCTCCCTAATTTTGGGAAGATACTGTGCACATGCAATGGAAAAATCAATATATAAAAATATCAGTGCTCCCTCACTGAATTTATCATTTCACTGCAATTTAAACAGTACCAATTTATCAAAATCAATAAACTGACTTGTAAATTTATATGGAAAGGCAAAGAACCAAGACAGTCTTGAAGAGGAATGAAGTTGGAAGATCCAACTACTAAACAAATTCATCATAAAGCACAGTAATAAACCCAATAGGTTATTAAGATAAGAATGTACAAAAAGACCACTGAAACACACAACAAAATGATGAAATTATTTTATGACACAGTTGACACTTCAACATAGTGACAGAGCCAGAGGGATATACAACTACAGAAGAGTAGAAAAATGTGTTCCCCCATTGATGGCTTTGAAGACGGAGGGAGGGGTATGGACCAAGGCATGCAGGTGTGAAAAGGCAATTCTCTCTTAGAATGTCTAGAAGGAGATACTGCCCTGCAACAAATTGACATCAGCTGGGTGAGACTCATGTCAGACTTCTGACCTAGATAATTATAAAATAATCTGTGTTGGTTTAAGCCCTCAAGCTTGTGGTAATGTATTAAGCAGCAATGTAAAACTAACACGAGTTCCAGTATGAGAAAGTATGAAACTCAGCCCCAACTTCTTGCCATGCACAAAAATCAATTCTAGATAATTGTCAATCTAAATGAAAAAAGGTATAGGAAGGAAGGAAGAAAGGAAGATTTATTCAAATAAATAAATCTTTAAAAATAAATAGAATAAAATAAAAATGAAGGAAGGAAGGAAGGAAGGAAGGAAGGAAGGAAGGAAGGAAGAAAAAAGAAGAAAGAAAGAAAGAAAGAAAGAAAGAAAGAAAGAAAGAAAGAAAGAAAGAAAGAAAGAAAACAAGCAAGCTTTTAAAGGAAATGTAGCAAAATAGCTTCATGAACCTTGTTCTAGATAAAATTCCTTAAATTGGAAAAAAAAATGTCATGAGGCAGAGATAAAAGCACGATAAAAGTAAAAATTTCTACTTCTTTAATGAAGTATTATACAAAGTAAAAATATAACGGAAGTTGTATACTCTTAATGGTAATAGATACCAAGAGCAAAATGAAAAGACAAGCCATGAAAGAGAAAAAAATAATTATCTATACTTAGTTATATATATGTTTTAAATATATAAATATATGTGTGTATGTTACATGTGTAGTTATACATGTATATATGGTTATATATGAGATATATATAACTAAATATATACAGAACTGAGATATATAACTATATATAATTATATATACAACTATATATATATATATAGTTCTATATAGCTAAGTACTCTATAAATCAATGTTAAAGGCAGACATTCCCATAAAAAAAATAAAAAAAGACTTGAGCAGCTACTTCATCAAAACATCTATATTTATCCAGCAATAAAAATAAAAATAAACATATTACACCTACATGGAAAATCACGGATGACTATAATACACAAAATGGCAAAAGCCAGACACGTAACGGTATATACTGTGTTCTTGCATCTGTGTAATGTTCAAAAGCTAGCCTAATTATCCTATAGGTTTAGCAGTCAGAAGAGTGCTTATCCATGGCAGGGGGATTGTGACAGAAAGGCTGAACAAGAAAGACTTCTCTGATTAATTTTCTGTTTCTTCATCTGAGTGATAGTCACGGTTAGTCACATACAGGTGAATTTAAACTATGAAAATTTATTAAGGTAGAAACCCTCATGATTTGTGCATTTTAAAAATAGATATATTATTTTTTATAGAAAAGTTGACCATAGGGCAGCCTGGGTGGCTCCGCGGTTTAGCCCCACCTTCAGCCCAGGGTGTGATCCTAGAGACCAGAGGTCAAGTCCCATGTGAGGCTCCCTGCATGGAGCCTGCTTCTTCCTTGGCCTGTTTCTCTGCCCCTCTCTCTGTCTCTGTGTCTCTCATGAATAAATAAATAAAATCTTTAAAAAAAAACTATATAAAAAAAGAAAAGTTGACCATAAACAGAAGTAAGCAAACAGAAATATCAGTCCTTAGAGAATGTAAGTATTTATCTGGTCCGTTGTAATCCTTCAATAAGCGGTAGCTCTGAAATTAATCTTTTAAACCTGGTTTTTCCTTCTACTTCTTGCTAATGTATTAGGAAAAAATGTCCCTCTCTCATTTTACTACTACATCTTTCATCAAGACAGCATGAAAAAGACTACAGTGTCTATTTGCCTATATCAACAAAGTTCTGAAATCAAATGCATAATTATGAATGTGTGCTGTAAAATGCTAAAATGTATTTAAGTGTTTGGAAAACTTCTTCAGAATCTCTGCAAAAGGTATCTACTTCCTGCACTTCCTCTAATTAAATCCACTTTTCTTCAAGTACCGGTAATCAGTATTTTTTTTAATTACTCTGATTTAATTACTCTGATTTTTTGTTTTTATAAACTTTAATTTCTACTATTATTATAACAATGTTTTCTACAATATTGCCATATAGATAGTGTACTATACATGTATACACATGTGCACATGCACACACATGCATATATATTGTATATGCATATATATATACATACTGTGTGCATGTGGTATTTTTAATACATTGCAGGTTAAACAGGATTTTATCATACTCTAACTTCTAAAATTGTATTCATTGGAAAGCAGCACATTCTATCTTCTGAAGTATGGACTGAATAATGACTTATATGAACTTCTGAATATAACTTTATATTTTAAGAAACCCAAGTGTAAAACAGGTATCTACAAATATGGTTAAATTTTTTTCAGTTATTTATTACTTGTACTCTTCACCATATACCCATAAAGTTTTCTTTAAGATTTACCCCATGAAGAAGTAGGGCAGGAATTATTCTCTATATTTCATATATAAATGCAGTGAAACTCAGAGATTTTAAGCAATTATCTCAAAATCACAAAGTTCTATTAGTTTCAGAGTCAAAGGAAAAATAGAAACCAAAATGCCCAGGTGTTGTTTTTCTAATTAAATCCATTCTTTTTGTCTCCTGTACACTCCACCACCTGCCCTGTTGCTTTGTGCACTACTTACACTCAAAATAAGAAAAGCCCTTAGTCATGCCACTATGAAGAATGAAGATGTAGTCTAGACTAAGAGTGATGGGCAGCAAGGCAATAGTTTATTGAGCAGTAGTACAAAGCTTCCCAGAGAGGGAAGGGACCTGAGAGAGTTGCCATTTTGATATTCAAATCTAGAGGGTTTTAGAAGCTCTTTTGTAGAACTATTTTAAGTAATCACCATGTGGGCCCCTTGCAGATTGACTACCGACGTGTACCAATCAGGGTTTTGATCATGTATCAGTCTACCTATCAGGTTATTGTGCTGATGGTCTTTTGGGATGACATTTGGATACTAACTGCCTCAACTTATGATAGTGACCAGTGTTTTATGGTTAATTGTTTTGTTTCAAGATGGTTTGCAAAAGTCACTTCTGCAGGGCTGCTAGACAGGATGCTATTGTGGTCTTGTGTAAGTTATAAAACAGAATGCTATTGTGGTTTCGTTTTAGCTGTCCCAGCTCCCTGTTGTGTTTTGTGTGTCGTGTTGTGTTGTGTTGTGCTTTGTTTGTTTTGTTGGAGACCCTGGCCCTGACAACCCAAGTGTCCAACTAACTTCTAACAATGATCTTAGGGTTGTGAGATTGAGTCCCACGTAGAGCTCACTGCTCATTGGGGAGTCTGCTTGAGATTCTCTCTCCTTTTTCCTCTGCCCCTCCCCTGGCTCACACATGCTTGCACATTGGCATATGCCCCCATCCTCCTCTCAAATAAATAAATCTGTAAAAATAAATAGAATACAATAAAAACTGAAATATTTAGAGGAAATACCACAATAACTTTCATTTGCTTCAGAATAAACCAGGTAGAGGGGAGGTACAGGTAATGATTAGATAAAACAAGATAGGATAAAAGTTGATAATAGTTGAAGCTGGGTGGTACATAGAAGTTCATTATACTATTTCTGTATTTTTTATGTTTTAATTTTTCATAATAATAGTACAAGAAAGAAAAGCAAGCCTGAGTGGATCTGCCCTACCATCTTACACCCCACTCTTTCCTGGCCCATGGTGCCTGTGCTTGAGCTACCAACCCACCTTCATTGCATGTATCCTTCCTGAGCACCTTTCCTGCCCAAGGTGTTTCTGTGCTATTCCTTCTGCATAGAGGACACTTCCTTACCCCCTCTGTGCATTCCTAACTTCCACTCCATCCTTAAGTCTTTGGCTCAGTTTTTACTTGCTAAAGTAATACCTCTGACTTTCCCTGCTCTAGGCCTTTATAGTACCAGCTACCTTTCCTTTCTAAGTAATTATCATACTTTTAATCTCAGCCCTAGCAAACGCTTAGGTCTCTAAGAGTAGAAGCCACAGCCATTTCACTTAACGTAGTACCCCAGTGTCTACCTTAGTACACAGTACTCTTTCTAAAGAAAAAAAATTGCACAGCATACTGGTTAAAAATGACAAAACAGATTTTATTCAGTACTAGTGCAGTAGCATAGAGAGAGTTCAGGTAAACTGAGCTCAATTCCAATCTTTACGGTCGTGACTGGGCACCTCAAAGGGAAAATGAAGTAGTCCTGAGTGGGAATGAAGAAGGTTCATGCAGAGTAAACCAAGTAGAAAATTACAACAAGCAGGTATGAATTGGTCAGTGTGATTAAGCCATCGGTGTCTGTTGAGTGGTGCTTGTCAAAGTGAAGCTCCTACCTTCCCAGAGAGCCCTGGAGACAGGGGCCCTATCTTTCCTGATAACACTTCAAGGGTGCAGCTCCTGGGTTCTTGAGAGAGATGTTCCTTGTTATAAAAGTTACAATACATCTCAGAGACAAAGAAAGGATTTATAGTGGTAAGTTTTCTGACAAATATGCTTTAAGAAAAAGGGTCTATAGGCAGGGCTTGACTAGAAAACACAATAAATTTTTTGGCAGCATTGAGCCTTCTCAGGCAGGCATTCAAGGGGGCTGGGGCAATCATCCTAAGGACATGGCTTTGAGCTGGTTAGAAACTATGCTAGTGTTTGCTCAGGTCTCTTAGTGTGGGGAGCGGGTGGAATCATTCACGCTTAGTTGTGACTCCTATGGACACAGGTTGAGGCTTAGTCAAGAAGAGGGTTCAGAGAAGCCTGTCTAGACTTTAGTCTTTGTTACTCTAAAAATACGTGCTGAATGTTTCACCCTATCTGTGGGGAAAAAAAGTATTCAAGAAATAAGAAGCAAGAGATATTCACATTGGAGTTAAAAAGAGCTCAAGTTTCAATAAGAATAGAAGAGAAAAAGTGCTTATTCTGGATAGAAAAAGCTGGAACAAGATTCTCTGATGTTATCCTTTATGATATAATACTGAAAAATAATTAATAAAAAGCTTCCTAATATTATTAGATGTAAGTCTCTTTCCAGTCCTAAGAATAGCTGGGATTCTAAGTGGAGAAGGGAAAAAGAGATGTAATCCTCTGTGTCCATTTCTGCTTTGGAGTTTAAAATAAAGAGAGCAGAGGGGCACCTGGCTGGCTCAGTCAGTAGAACATGTGACTCTTGATTTTAGGTTTGTGAGTTCAAGCCCCACAACTGAGCATGAAGCCTACTTTAAATAAATAAATAAATTAGTAAAAATAGATCCTTAAAATGCATTTAATTGATTAATTAATTAAAGAGAGCATTTGTATGGCATTATGAGTATGAATGTCTACAAGTTACCAGTAACAAAATGGAGAAATGACTATAATTTGCTAGAGGGTGAAATGACCTTTAAAGAGAAACCAGAGGTGGTTTCTGAAGTGTTTTATGAATCTGACAGTTAAGGAAAACACATTAGCAAGTTCTGAATTGCAGATCCCAAGGGCTATTTTTGCCTTTTTGGGGAAAACTCTAGAATGTGCCATTATTAACTGGAGTTTAAGGAATGTGCCTTCTCAAAAATTTAGAATTCAGAGCACAAGATATGGCTAATTATGGAAATAGGAATACATGCAGCTTCCTATCTTCTTAATTATTTTACGTTTTCTTCTTTTGCAAAACACAAGCCAGTTGCCTGCTGAGATGTAATTCCTCATTCACAGAAGAAACAAAATTGTCAGCTACAGCTAGTTGGGATCAGGAAGTCTTCCCAGGTTAATATTTAGAAAGGAAGCATGCCATAAAAATCAAGGCAGATGTGTTTGAATTAGGGGCAGGTGGCATCTTTATTCTTTTGCTTTTAAGTGGAGCAATCTAGACCCAAAAGATGAACTCTGCTGTGGAATGGTGGTGTGGAACAAAATGTAGAAACTGGGGAAGGAATCCCTAAAAAAAAATACATGAGCACTTCTAATTTCTTTCCAAACTAGGTCACTCACAGAGTAGTACTACCAGGAGCAAGATGAGAAATTTATAGCATTCAACTGAAAAAAGAAAAGTTTCTTAATAGTAACATGAAAGAAAACCTGAATAATTTAGAAGTAAAATGTCCTGAGAAGGATGTGGTGGGTGCAAACGCTATTAACATTTATACCAGTCTTCCAGATCATTTTTCTCCCCACCTTTTTTTAACAGAAAGATTCTCCAAATGGCAGACCATTTTATAGGTATAGATTATGGTAGTTCTCAAACTTCAATGTAAGTAATGATTATCCATAGAAGCTTCTTTCAAATGCAGATTCCCAGGCCTCTTTATTAGCAAATCTGTTTTCAGTGGCCCTGATTGGGTTCCAGAGTCCACACTTTTAACTTAGCATCCACATAGTTTTGACATATGTACTATATAGGCCACAATTTGAAAAATATTGATGAAATAAAATCTGTCACAATGTATGGCTGGAAACTCCCAAGCTGCATTTATAAGTAGTATAATAACAAAGCTAAATGTCAGGCATAAAGTTGATAATCAATATCTACTTATTGATGATTAATAGCTCTCAACATGAATTTTAATAAATATATAAAGTAGTGTTATTTTAACTAGATTACAGTCCAATGAGGACCATCAGATTCTGATTATCACCCACTATTTCAAGAAAACAGGTGTCATTTTAGTGTCCTACACATTGATATAGGCTTTGCTGTTGAGCAGCTTAGCATAGGCAGTGATGATAATGTTCTTACAGGTAAGAGCATGAGCTTTAGTTAGGTTTTCACAATCCCTATGTATGAACCTTTGAGACTTCTTCCTCCTTGAAGCAGCAATGATAATGTCAGTGACTACTTTCTAGGATTAAGTGATGTTTATATTTTTTTAAAGTTTCATTAAGTGTAAAAGAGAAATATATAGTGAATTTCCTGTGGTACTATAGGTATTTGAATGAAAAAGGGAAAAAATAACTTCATTTCTTGGTCTTCATAATAGGTTGATTTTATTGTCAAGAGAAAAGCAATGACATTTTTCAGAATCAGGTTCTTATATAAGCCCAGAAAAGCTGAGAGTTGAAGCTTTCAAGTTTGGGTCTTTGGGCATTTAGATATATTGCCTTGAAAATCATCAGAAACAGTGATTGACTCACCTAGTGGCTGCCTTTGTCTATCTCTGACTTATTTCACTCAGCATAATGTCATTGAGGTCCATCCATGTTATTGCAAATGGCAAGATTTTCCTTCTTTTTTGTAGTTGAATAATATTCCATTGTGTATATGTATGTGTATACATATGTCACATTTTCCTAATCAGTTTATCCATTGACACCCAATAACTACCTAGAAGTGGAATTGCTGGATGATATGGTAATTATACTCCTAAGTTTTTGAGAAATCTCCATATTGTATTCCATAGTGGAAGGACCAATTACCATCCCCACTAAGAGTGCACAAGGGCTCTCTTTTCTTCACATTCTTGCCAGCTTTTTTTTTTCTTTTTGAGAATAACTATTCCAACAGATATGAGGTGATATCTTCTTGTAGTTTGATTTTCATTCCTTTGATGATTACTGATGTTGAACACTTTTTTATATACCTGTTGGGCATCTCTACATCTTCTTTGAAAAAATATCTAATTAGATCCTCTGCCCATTTTTAGACGATTTTTGTTTTTTGATATTGAGTTGTATGAATTTTTTATATATTTTGGATACTAATCCCTTATCAGATTTGTGATTTCCAAATATTTTCTCCCATTCAGTAGATAACTCTTTTCATTATGTTAATAGGTTTTTTGTACTCTAAAGGAGCTTTTACTTTGATGTAGTCCGCTTGCTTTTTTTGTTGTTGTTGTTGTTGCTTTTCTTTTGGTGTCAAATCCAAAAAAAAAAAGATTATCAAGACTAATTTCTTTTTTTTTTTTTAATTTTTATTTATTTATGAAAGTCACAGAGAGAGAGAGGCAGAGACATAGGCAGAGGGAGAAGCAAGCTCCATGCACTGGAAGCCTGATCTCCAGGATCTCCCCGGTCTCCAGAATCACGTCCCGGGCCAAAGGCAGGCGCCAAACCGCTGCGCCACCCAGGGATCCCCTCAAGACTAATTTCAATGAGCTTACTGCCTGTTTTCTTCTGGGAGTTTTATGGTTTCAAGTATTAATCCAAGTCTTTAATCCATTTTGAGTTAATTTTGAATAAAGTGTAAGAGAGTGCTCCAATTTTCTCAACACCATTTATTAATGAGACTTTTCTTTCCCTACTTAAATTCTTGGCTTCTTTATCATAAATTATTTGAACATATATGTGTAGTGTAGTTTTATTCCTAGAATGTTATTTCTGTTCCACTGACCTCTGTGTCTGTTTTTATACCAGTATCATACAGTTTTGATTACTGTAGCTTTGTAATGTAGTTTGAAATAAGAAAATGTGATGCCTCAAGTTTTTTTTTTCTTTCTAAAGATTGCTTTGAATATTCAGAATCTTTATGGTTCCATATAAGCTTTAGGATTGTTTGTTCCATATCTGTGAAAAATGCCATTGGAATTTTTATAGAAATTGCATTGAATCTGTAAGTTACCTTGGGTAATATGAACATTTTATTTTATTTTTTATTTTTATTTTTTTAATAAGAACATTTTAACAGTATTCTTCAAATCCACCAACACAGAATATCTTTCCATTATTTGTGTCCTCTTTAGTGTTTTTAATTAATACCTTAAAGTTTTAGGTGTACAGGTCTTTTACCTCCTTGGTTAAATTTATTCTCAGATATGTTCTTTTTCTAATGCAATTGTGAGCTTGTTCTCCCAATTTCTCTGATAGGTTGTTACTAGTGTACAGAAATACAACATCTTTGTTTATATTGGTTTTATATCCTATAATTTTACTGAATTTGTTGATTAGTTCTATTTTGAGGGAGGAATTGAGTCTAGAATTTTCTACCTATAATATGTCATCTGCAAATAGTGACTAATTTACCTTGTCCTTTTCAATTTAGTTGCCTCTTTGTACCTAATTGTTCTGGTTAGGACTTCTAATATTATACTGAGTAAGAGTGAGGAGAATGGGATTTTTGCCTTGTTCTTAATCTTAGAGGAAATTGAATAAATGAATGATGTTAGCTATGTGCTTGTCATTTATTATATTATGTTGAGGTACATTCCCTCTATGCTCATTTTGTTGAGAATTTTTATCATAAATTATGTTGAATTTTGTCAAATTGTTTTTCTCTATTGAGATAATTTTTATCCTTGATTTTTACTTATTTTTTGTATATTTTTTATTGGAGTTCGATTTGCCAACCTATGGAATAACACCCAGTGATCATCCCGTCAAGTGTCCCCCTCAGTGCCCGTCACCCAGTCACCCCATCCCCCCGCCCACCTCCCCTTCCATTACCCCTTGTTCATTTCCTAGATTTAGGAGTCTCTCATGGTTTGTCACCCTCTCTGATATTTCCCACTAATTTTCTCTCCTTTCCCCTTTAAGCCCTTTCACTATTTTTTATATTCCCCAAATGAATGAAACCATATAGTTTGTCCTTTTCTGATTGACTTACTTCACTCAGCATAATACCCTCCAGCTCTATTGTTGAAGCAAATAGTGAGTATTCATCGTTTCTAATGGCTGAGTAATATTCCATTGTATACATAAACCACATCTTCTTTATCCATTCATCTTTCGATGGACACCGAGGCTCCTTCCACAGTTTGGCTGTTGTGGACATTGCTGCTATAAACATTGGGGTGCAGGTGTCCTGCCACTTCACTGCATCTGTATCTTTGGGGTAAACCCCCAACAGTGCAATTACTGGGTCGTACGTTAGCTCTATTTTTAACTCTTTGAGGAAGATTTTGTTGATGTGATATATCATGTTGACTGATTTGCAGGTGTTAAGCCACCCGTGCCCTTAGAATTAATCTTACTTGATCAGTGTATGGTACTTTTAACATACAGCTGAATTTGATTTGCTAATATTTTCTTGAACATTTTATTTCTACATTCATCAGGGATATTGGCTTATAATTTTCTAGTGGCATCCTTGTCTATTTTTGTTAGCCTGGTAATGCTGGCCTCATAAAAATAATTTTGGGAGTATTTCCTTCTTTTCTATTTTTTTGGAAGGAGTTTGAGAGAATTGGTATTACTTCTTCTTTGAATGTTTGGTAGAATTTACCAATGAAGTGGTCTATCTGGTCCTGGTCTTTCCTTTGTTGGGAGGTCTTCAATTACTGATTTAATCTCCTTGCTATTTATCGGTTTGTTCTGATTTTCATTGTATGTTTTTATAAACTTACCCATTTCTTCTAGATTGAGAAATTTATTGACATGTAAATATTCCTGGTCATCTTTTATGAACCTTTGTATATCTATGGTATCAGTTATGACATCTACTTTTTCATTTCTGGTTTTGAGTCCTATCTCTTTTATCCTTGGTGAGTTTCACTAAAGAGGTACCAATTTTGTTTAAAAGCTGGTTCTTTGGGATGCCTGGGTGGCTCAGTGGTTGAGTGTCTGCCTTTGGCTCAGGGCATGATCCCAGGGTCCCTGGGATGGAGTCCCACATCAGGCTTCCTGCATGGAGCCTACTTCTCCCTCTGCCTGTGTCTCTGCCTCTCTCTCTTTCTGTGTCTCTCTTGATTAGTAAATAAAATCTTAAAAAAAAAAAAAAAGCTGGTTCTTTAAAAAAAATTTTCATTGCTCTTTTCTATTGTCTTTTTAGCTTCAGTTTATTTCATTTATTTCCACTCCTATCTTTGTAATTTCCTTCCTTCTACTAACTTTGGGTTTCATTTGTTCTCTTTTTCTAGTTCCTTTAGACATAAAGTTAAGTGATTTGAAATTTTTCATGTCTGGTAGGTCAGAACCTTAAGTAGCAGTGTTTAAATATTCTAATATGTAGTCCTGTGTGACCACTACCATAAATCCTGCTGGCCATAAGAGCCAGATAATCTAGAATCATTAGTTGTATGTCAGTTGCAAAACTCTGGTACCAGGTTTGTATACAATCCCCTTTCCAAGAGAATGGAATCAACCAACCTAGAGTATATCTCAGTGCACTAAAGGTGTGCCAAACCAGAAACCTTCCCCTCATGCCTAAGCTCCAGGACAAGCAGATAAGTCTTTCATAGAAAATTGTAAGGGAGGTTTAGTATGCTTTCTGTGCAGTATCCTGGGGGTGATAGCAGCCCCCAAACTGTCTCTCTCTTGGTTACCGTCCCATGGGACCCAACAATACAAGCCCTGCTGGCTAACAGAGTTAAGTGATAAGCGGCATCTCCTGGGTAGCAGCCACAAAAACCAGATCACCAGACATGTACAAATTCTCTCTGGGAGATTCTTCACTCTGCAGTACAGCAGAGGGAATGTGGAAAGACAGTGCCCACCCCCTGAGGTTTCTGTAGAAAATTACAGTGGGCCCTTAGATGTGTGTTTATTTGGAAACTTACCCTTTATTCTGTAACTATGATGATAAGCTAAACTCAGAAAGACCAGGTACCTAGGTCTTTTGCCTCTTCTTGTGGCCAGGAAGTGTTAGCCACTTATCAACTGTTTCTTCATTGGTAACAGTCCTATGAGACTCATGAGCATAAACTTCTCTGGTTCCCAGAGCCACATTAATCTAGTGATGTCCCCTGGTGGCAGCCACAAAAAATGAGGCACCAAACAAGGCCTAAGTTCCTTTCTGTGAGATACCAGTAAGCTGGAACAAGGCACAAAGAAAGCACAAACATGGTATCACTAGTCTTCATCCCTGGAGTACATTTCAGTAGGTGCCTAGATGTGTGCCAGACCAGGAAACTGCCCCTCAGGCTGAAATTTCAGGACAAGAAAATAGGTGTTGTGTTGTTCACAGAAAGACTGGGGTATGTTTTAGTTGGCTGTCTGTCTAGTACCCGGGGGTTGGTAAATAGGATTACAGTGGGCTCTTAGCTGTGTGCTTAATTAGATGTCTGCCTCCCAAGTCAATACTTTAAAATAATTAAATAAGGGTGCCTGGGTGGCTCAGTGGTTAAGCATTTGCCTTCAGCTTAGGTCATAGTCTCAAGGTCCTAGGATGGAGCCCCACATCCCACATCAGGCTTCCTGCTTAGCAAGTAGTCTGTTTCTCCCTCTCCCTCTATCCCTCTCCCTGTTCTTGTGATCTCTCTCTCTCTCTCTCTCAAATAAATAAATAAAATCCTTAAAAACATAAATAAAATAATAAGCCTCTTTCATATTAAATCTGGGCATTTCTCCATTGGCTGCCTCTGCTCAGGCTCCTGTGGAGAGTGAACCCACAAATGAGCCTTTTGAGGGTTGTTGCCATGTTTGCTACAGCGCTTGGGTTTCACAGCTATGAGCCCCATTGGTCTTCAAAGCCAGATGTTTGGGGAGCTCATCTCCCAGGCGCAGTGCCTGATATGAGGTTCAAATCCTTTGCTCTTCAGGGAGAAGCTTTGGATTTTGAGTTCCCTCCTTGGGGATTTCCATGCCAAGAGTGGGGTTTATGGCAAGATTGTGTCTTAGCCTTTCCCTCCCACCTTGATGTGTTTTTTTGTTTTGTTTTGTTTTGTTTTGTTTTGTTTTGTTTTGTTTTTTACCCAATATGTAGGAGTTGCTCAGATAGTTTTTAGGTTTTTTTTTTTTTTTCCTCAGAGGAAATTTTTCCATATGTAGCTGTAGATTCAGTGTCTTCTTGGGAGGAAGTGAGTTTAAGATCTTCCTGCATTGCCATGTAGAACTGGAGTCCTCATATTTTTTTTTTCTTTTTTACGGTTTTCATCTGGCTGCTAAATATCTTCATGTATTTGAGTCTGTTGTCCAAATTTTCTACTAGATCCTTAAACTTGTTAATTATAGATACTTATTTCCTGATAGTTTCAATATTTGGTATGCATTTGAACTTGGTTTTATTGATTGTTTCTTGACGGTGGATTTCTTTTTTCTTTTTTTTTTTTTTTTTGAGTTTTGGAAATTATCTGCAGAACAGAACAAACTGGAGAAAATTGTAGTTATGCCCCCAAAAAAGTATGCTTCTTTTGATTGCTAGACTTTTGATATTTATTCATTGTTGTTAGGAGTTAAGGCATATTTGGGTTTTGTTGTTGCTTTAATTACTCTCTGTATTTACATCATCTGCTTCATATTTCCCTAGCCTTACCTTGTATTTAGGGTAGGGTTTAACTTGTAATAAGATTTTTGTAAATATTCCTGTTACACTTTCAGCTTTAGATTTTCTCTGTGAATTTATACCTCAAATAGTAGATACCTCCAGGTTTTTGCCACTTTCCCAGAAGTACACTCTAGTTGGTTGACTGTTATATGGCTCGATGACCGGAAACAGAGGTGGGATTCTATTGTTCTTAGCCATCTACATGTTAAAAAGTGTGGCTTTCTCAGTGAACTTGCTCCTATCCCTGCAGCAATCTGGGCCTGTATAGTTTTTTGGCCTTGCCTCAAGTAGAGCTTCCCGCATTCCCATTCTCTTCCTTCAGCCATAATGGGTCTATTTAGTGTTTTGCTATGCTTTGCCCAGTGGTTTGAGGCTTTTTTTTCCCATAGGACAGAATGTTCCAGACAGGGTTTTTTCAGCAAGGCTATGGCTGCTTCTTCCTTGAGGCCTGCAGCCCATGGGAGGCTTTCTCCAATCCCTTTCCCTAAGTACTCTATGGAGGTCCGTGAAGAAATGTCTGTAAATGGCTGCAAATTCCCTCTGTGTCTGGATTCTAGAGAGTCCTCAATTCTAATGACAGTCATCTAGTCTTAGCAATTGGCTAGAAATTTTAGCCAAATCTCACAACTTGTATGATAGCTCCCATCATCTTCTCATGCTTTCCCCTTGGAAAGTCAGGGCATACTTTTCCTTAAGAGATATTTGTCTTTCCTTGGATTTCAGATTAGTTTGTAACCCCGCAACCTCGGTTCTCTGATCAGTTCTTGAAAAGTAGGCTGTCATAAATTGTCACTTTTTATTATGATTCAGGTGAAAGCAACAACTTCTAGTTTTTGTCATCCTGAGAGGAATCCACTTTAACTCGTAAACATGTGTTTAGAGGTTTTCTAAGTAACATAATCTTAATCCGAAACATTATAAATTCCTTAATTAAAACCAATTATACCTGATTAAAGTTTCTCTGTAGCAACTAGGTCCAGTCTTCACAAATGAAACTAATTTTTCTTATTTTGCATGTGTCCCATGACCAAGACTTCTGAAAACAATTGATCTCATTTTAATCTTCACCGAATGTTATATTAAAAAAGCTTGCTAAAATTTTATCTGTTGCTTATCTAATGCTCAAGACTTTGACAAATAACAGAGTTCTAAATCTCGTAGAGAAATCATGTCTTCAACTGCTGTTCTTTGCACTGATCATAATGTCCCTCCAAAATTTTAAGATATTCCAGTTTAATTTCCATTTCAAAAATTCTCTCTGATCTTTAGTTTCAGACTTTAATAACCTGACAATTCTGAGATTTAATTAATGAGACCAAAGCTGCTTCATGTAAACTAGAAATTCACAGGGATTAATTAAAATGGTCAGCCCTTCCAGATTAGCTCAAACATCTACCTCAAAAAAATTACCAATTGTACAAATTATTTTTTCCTGTCTGGGGCACTTACAGAGATGTTGGGAAGGAAAATTTTCAAAGATGAGTACTGTTCATCGTATGTATCCTTGGCATTTTATAGTGGCATTTCCCAACTACATCTAATGTAAGATGAAGACCCAGAAAAAAAGTGAATAATCATATTTTAATCAAAATCTTCATATAAGATCTTAATCTACCTATATCATAACTAACCATTCTGAGGTTTAAATAATTTAATGAAGTCAATTTTTAAGAGCTAGCATGCATTGACTAGTTATTGGATAATAGGCATTCTGCTGAGAACACTGTATGCACAATTCCATTTAATTTTCATAACATCATAGTAAGACAGATAATATTTATCTCCATTTTACAGAAGAACAAATGCAGGCTTAGGGAAGATAAGAAATATTCCCAGGTTCCCAAGGCTAGAGAGGGGAGGAGCTATTTGTCTCCACATGCCACTATTAACTATACATAATGCTGTGCCCATAACATCATTTCTATATTTTATATCCATAGCAGCATAGTGTCAAAAGAAAGAGCCCTGTACTGAGATTCACTCTCCTTGGTTCCAAAGCTGAATATGAAACTACCTGTGAATTCCTGGTCAAACCACCACCCTTTCCTAGCCTCAGAAACTTAGCTCTACTGTGAAGA